>NC_042623.1:93197728-93482728 GCF_901001135.1 Rhinatrema bivittatum
ATCCCCCCCAAACCCTGGGCGGTCTGGGCACATGCATGCGTCCATAATAACTTCGGCGCACATGTACGCGTGTCCAGGCTATTTTATACCATGCCCGCATATACATGAGTTTGTTATAAAATGGCCACGCCCATTGGCGCGTGCTGCCAAACATGTGCACATGGGCACAGGTACGCCCGCAGGCGGGTCTTAAAATTTACCTCTTAGTAGGGGGCTTGCGGCTTTGATTTTTTACTCAGGGCTGTGGGACCAGCTACCATTGCCTGGGCTCTGTGCTGTGGGCATCCACCTGTGCACTCCCTGATCCCAGGTTCTGCTGCAGACCCAGTGGGGTTCCGTGTCTTTCTGCCCAGGTGGAGTGGAAGAGGTGCTGGCATGGGTTGGGTGTCCCCACTCCCAGTTATTCTGTTATGGGAGATGGAGGTCAGTTGACAATTACCCTCACTGGTTCAAAGGCAGACAGGCTGGTTGGCTCTGGCTCCAGCCTCTGCCTGCCTGTGTGGCTGTTGCTGAGGGAGAGCACCAATGGGCCAGAGTCTGTCCCTCTTTTGCCAAGGCATCTCCCCCCCCCCCCCCCCCCCCCCCGTTTCAGGGCATCTCTCCGGCCTGCCCAAGACACCCACATGGCTCAGTTGGCCCTGCCTCTTTCCATACCTCACAAAACATTTTGAAAAATTAATTATATTACCAACTCTTTATTGACCTCTGTACACCTTACTTAAGGATATACAAATTTGACTATCACTCATATCATTCAAATGAAACAGAACTTTTCTCCATTTATGATTTTCTTGATGATCATTATTCTATGTAATCTGTTCCCATAGTACTTTAACTCTTAGCTATATCTAACTGTATTCTAGTCTCTACAGTTTCCTATTTATTTTATATTTATAACTTCAAGCAATACTGTCTGCCAGGAAAATGATAAAGAAATTCAAATATTCTGAAGTATCTATGCAGCAAACAGACAGCATAAAATCTGACTGTGTCTAAGCAGTTGTCAGTACTGAGGGAGAAACCCAGGAATAAGGTACAGTTACAAAAAAAAAAAAAACCCCAACAACAACAACAGCAAAAACATATTTTTTAGGAACATTTCCTAAAAGTATATTTGAACAGGAACTCTAGATGCCACTAATAGGGTGAGGGGATCAGAAGATTCAGGAGAAGGAAGCACAACACAGAGTTGTCAGTCTCTAAGAAACAAAATCAAATGTTGAGAATCAACAATACCACACTGGAAATTTTAATATAGCATCACTCACAGGGAAAATGTAAAGCGAAAATAGCTCCAAGGGAGATTGCTTCTTGTCACAAAGACAGAAATGCTTTCCGCCTCTCCTGTGTATCCTTGCAGATGTCAGAAAATACCACAGTTTTCTGAACAAGAAAAAGGGAGTCTAAGCAAATAGTCTGGATCTGGTGCAACCCAGTCCAGCAATATAGCACAAGATGATACTTTCTACTGAGGTAACATCAAAGTTATCCAATGATAGCTGGGAATCCTGTAACCCAGTTTATCCTGCAGATCTTTTAACATTCCCTGGTAGAGAGTAAGCTTTAGTAAATGTTGGAAGAGTTTCAGAGGGAATATTCACTATTGCTGTCATGTATTTCCTCAGAATATCAGAAAGAGACACAAGGTATAACATAGGGAAATTGATAAATCTCAAATTTTTACTCCTGATAGCATTTTTTAGTTGTTCATTCTCTTTTTCAGTGCCAAGTTGTCCTTAACTCTGGCCAGTTTACATGCCTGTTTTCATGTCACCTGCTTCTGAAGTCCAACAGTCACTGATCAAAATTTACATTTATGGTCAGCTAGACCTGGAAGCTATATATCTGAGGTAATACAATAATTAATTCTTCCAAAATGTAAGATGTCTATACATTTTAGAACCAACCAACCAACCAAGTTTTCTCAAGGGTGGTCTTACTGACTTCTTTTTTTTTCTTGTTTCTTTGTAATCATTTCCATGCTAAAATTAAGGATAGACTAGATTTTGGAAAAAAAAAATATCAAAAACAACCAAGAGGAAATAAACCCATTCCATAGAAACTATCAATAGTGCTACAAAAATAACCCACAATACTGGAGAAGCAAGCCATCACAAAAAAAAAAAAAAAAAAGTTTAGGAAAAGAAAAATCATGTAGGAAGGAGCTGCCTATATTATACATTGCAAGAATTTTCTATCTGGAAGAGGTCCATCAACCTGATGATATAGGGAAAATGTTAAGATGGGATCCCCAACTAGGCCTATCCTGGCACTCAAAAAAGCAGTTAGCTGGGGAGGGTGAACATCTATCGGACTACCAGATGCTACAGCCATCAATACTGCAAGGTGCTTTCCTTTATGCCTAGATGTCTGTAAAACACTCACTACATGACATCCACCATCTTGGATACTCCTGCCCTCTTATCCACTTCTAAGGTGACATTTTGCAGTATATTCCTTACAGATAAATAAATAAATAGATTTTAGGATCTTCAATACAGCTGGGAGAGATGCTGTTCTGTTCTGCTGACTCCTTAGTCCTGTGGTGATTAATTGCTGCTGCAGAGTCTCTTTCAATAATTTTGAATCTAGTGTCTCTCACAGTTGAAGACAAGCTCAAGCTCACTGCCTCAATCTGGATGCTCCTTCTTCTAGTGCTGCATTCCAAAACTATCACCTGAGAAAAGGTCAATATCACAGCAATGTCTAAGTAATATTGCTTCATAGCTACTGCTTCTCTGTCTCTGAAACTTTCTAGGTTTATTCAGGACCAGTTACATTTAGATATTTCTTCTCTTATATTTAGCATTTTATAATCTTTATAGTTTTAGCAATCAAATACAACTAATATAGTGCTTTGGTCCAATTATTACATAAACCATGAATTACAAAAAAAACCTGTTTCAAATTGTATAAAGTGAACTCAGACAGCTCAATTTACATTCAGAATACAAGCAGCATGTATAGTAATGGGGCAATCTAAAAACATTGACCGCCAACACACTATTATTGCAGCTTCACTGACTAATTTACTCTTAGCTTTTTGGGTTCTCTGAGGTATTGGATATCCGAGGCTGAAATAGAGATTAAAATGGTATGACGCACTTAGGAGCTTAATGTTGCTTCGGAGGTGGACCCTTGGGCCGAGGTGGGGTTGACGCAACCCATAGGTAGGGATCTACGGATCCCCACCATCGGCAGGCGGAGTGGGCTGATAGCAGAGGCCACTGGAGCTTCACCTGTACCAACCCTCATTCCCCGCGGGTTGAGCCTTTGGGTGCCGGGGTAGGAAGGACTTAGCTGGGCCTTGGTGTGAAGTTGAAGTAAAGTCTGGTTCAGCCCAAAGACAGCAGGTGGAAGATGATACAGTCTTACTCTGAACAGGGCAATGTCCTGGAAACTCAGGCGCCAATGGAACGGAGGCAGACAGGGGGGTGCTCGAGCAAGAGCAGGCCGAAGCCTGAGTATACCACGACCAGGGAGTAAGCTGAAGAGGCATCGAAGAACAGGCTTGAGTCAGAGCTGGAGGCAATCCAAAGGCTGTGGCAAACAAGGCTGAGGTCTAATCACAAAGATAGTCAAGCATAGTCAAGCGAAGCAGAGGTCTGGGTCTGGAGATGGGTGCTAGTGTAGTCAGGTGAAGCAGAGGTCTGGGTCTGAAGATAGGCAATAGCGTATTCAGGCGAAGCGGAGGTCTGAGTATGGAGATAGGCAATAGTGTAGTCAAGTGAAGCAGAGGTTTGGGTCTGGAGAGAGGCAATAGCGTAGTCAGGCGAAGCAGAGGTCCGGGCTTGGAGAAAATCAATGATGTGGTCAGGCAAAGCAGAGGTCCGGGCTTGGAGAGAGTCAATGGCGTGGTCAGGCAAAGCAGAGTCAAGTCTGTGTAGTCAATCCAAAGAATGGAACAAGGTAGAAGCGAGGAGACAGGAACCAGGAATAAACGAGGAAAAGGAATGCAGAGATGAGACGAATCTCAGGAAGCAATGAGTACTTGACCAGTGAGCAAACCTGTTGCAAAGGCAATGCTAGGGAGTGGAGCCTGCACTTAAATATTGTAGCTGTGTTGACGTCATCATCCGGGGCCGCGGCTAGGTTCCCGCTGCGGTCCCTACTTAAACAATGATGCGCGCGCGCCTAGGGAGGGGCGCAGTACTGTGTAGCAGCGTCTTTCTGCTGGCCATGCGGAGAGGCCCGACGAGAAGTGGAGGCAGGACCGGGAATGCCAGGGACCACAGCAGGGCCGGAGGCACCAGGGGAGGCCCGAGGCCGGTGCTGATGGCCCACTGCCGCCAGTGAGGAGGAACCAGGGACTGGAGTCATTGTAGAAAGGTGAGGGGGCCATGCCGTGGGTCTGTTGTGGACAGCAAGTGTAACACTTAAGATCTAAGGGAAAATCTTTCTTGCAAACTTTTGTAAAATCTACCGCCAAACTAGATTGCAGAAAAGTTATTTTGAGGGAGGAGTCCCAGCTATGTGGAATGAGCTCCCTCTAAAGCTGTGAGAACTTGACTTGAATCAATTCAGAAGAAAACTGACACACGGTTTATGATTCAATATGTTAACAAATTTAGGATATTTATTTATTTATTTTATTTATTCAAGCAGTTTTATATACCGTTGAATGGAGAAATCCGTCTCAACGGTTCACAAAATTCAAATATAATAATAAGAAAAGAATAGTTAGAAGAAAGAAACAATACATATTATAATATTATAAATAACTAAAAACTATAATCTAAAAATATAAAATTACCATCAATAGGAATAAAATGCTACCTATAAAAAGATTAAAAACAGTGAAGAAATAAAAATAGAAAATTTAAAGTCTCTCAAAATCTGTCATTGCCTATGGATTCTTTTGTATCCTCTATTCTTCTGTATATGCTTGTTGGAATAACCAGGTCTTTAAATCCTTCCGAAATTGTTTTTCATCAGGTTGCACTCTCAAATCTGGTGGTAATTTTTCCAAAGCTTTGGACCCGCAATTGATATGGTTCGTTCCCTGACTTCGCATAAGTGGGCCGATTTAATATTTGGAATTGTAAGGAGACCCTTGTTGGATGATCTCAAATCTCGTTGCGGGACATGCAATCTTATTGTCGAATTAAACCAGTCAGTTGTATCTCCATATAGAATTTTGTGGATGATACAGAGCACCTTAAAAATTATTCTTTGTTCAATCGGTAGCCAGTGTAACTTTTTTAGTACTGGAGTTATGTGTTCTTTCCTTTTGGTACCTGTCAGTATACGTGCTGCTGTATTTTGTAAAATCTGTAAAGGTCTAAGTCCAATTTTCAGTAGACCTAAAAACATTGCGTTGCAATAGTCCAGTCCTGTGAATATCATTGACTGTAATACTAATCTAAAATTCTCTTGTGATAACAATGGTTTAAGTCTTTTCAACATCATTAACTTCCCATATCCTTCTTTAACTATCTTTGAAATGTGTTTTTGGCAATTAAATTCAGTATTGATCTGGAAACCTAAATTCCTTGTTACATTTTCAAATTTCATATCCTTAATATCAGTGGTCAAACTTAGTTTTTGTTCATCATAAAACCTTTTCCTATCTAAAATCATAAATACAGTTTTCTCAAGGTTTAAAATTAATTTCAATTGTGTCAGTAACTGTTTGATAATTTTTAAATACATTTTAATAAGTTTGATAGTCACGTCTACATCATTCTCAATTGGAAAAGGGATCTGGATATCATTGACATAAACAAAATATATCAGATTCAGACCAGATAATAAATGGCACAAAGGCAACAGATATACATTAAACAGTGTAAACAGGATAATAATTAGGTAGAAGAATGAGAGGGTCTAATGTTAAGTAATATTATGTGGGCAGTAGATTGGAGCAATGATGGGTTTCGTTTTAATTGGTTTTATATTGGTTTTATATAATTGTGAGATGAATTCATTTGATGTTATGTATTGTATATTGCTTTGATTTTCAACCAGTGAAGCGTTTAAAAAATGCTTTTAAATAAATAACTAAATCCCCCTACCTTATAAATTACTCACTTTCATATTTTTCTCCTCCTCTGGTCCAGGAACTTTAATATGATAACTCTGTTCATCTTTTTGGTTCACCTCATGTAATCTCAGTGTCATCTTTGATTTTTCACTCCCTTTCTCCGCACATATAGCCTCCGTAATCATGTCCTGTTGTATCCAGTTACTCAGAAATTACCAGTGTTCCCTTGTACCACTTTGTCAAAATCCTAGTTCAAGATCAGCATTTTATAGACTCTACTACTTTAATTGCCTTTTTTCTGACAGGCCTAGTCTCATCTCAGACCTCTTCTAATCTTTTATGTACATTACAATCAAAATACTACGATGTTTATAATTTAAAAATAAATTAATTAAAGAAACTTGGTATTTGAGAGAAATTCAAACTGAAAAAGTCTAATTAGTTTTGTTACTCATGCTCACCTGTGGTATTATTCTAATTCCAGCTTTCATTAAGCTGAGTACTTCTTTTGCATTCTTTTTGTTATTGCACTTTGCCAATAAAAATTATTGAATATAATTATAAGCAATTACTAAGCAATATAAAATGGAAAAACATTGAATTTCTTTACTGGCGTTTTTAACATTTGCTACAAAATCTATATGGTATATGCTGGACACTTGGGGAATAAGGAAAATTGGTTGAATTAGCATAACTTTAAAAATTATGAGTGGTTACATTGCAAAATATAAAGTCCCAATGAAATCACTGTTCACAAGTTTCAATGTCTGAGTAAAGTTTACTAAAATATAATGAGGCACCGTACAAATTTCTGATAAGCAAGTGTATGCACCAGTGTCACATAGACATTTTACAGGATTTCATTTGGATTGTCTAAACAAAGTTGAAAAATCCAAATCAAATCCTGAAAAAATTATTGTGTGAAACTGGTGCAGCACACATGTTGAACAATGCAATACTTGTTAACAAGGAAAAGATGGGTATAATATTGATGAACTGGGAATGTATACACAAAGCCAAGCAGCAGCACCAAAGCCGGAGGTATGTTATCAAGCATTAAAAGGAGGTGAAATAAGGAATAAGGATGGCATCCTTTTACTGGCCATAACTAGAGTATAGAGTTCCATTTTCAATGCCAAGCTGCAAACTGGATAGCCAAATGTTAGAAAAAGCACAACAAAATGAAACAAAGGTAGCAAAAGGGAGATCAAGACTTTCATATGCTTAAAGGTTTTCTAAATTGAAGATATTTACATTATAAAAAAGACATTTTATCATCATCTTGCATTTCGTTCATTCTTTTCCAACTAGACATCTCAAAGCCTGTTGTAGCAGGCCAAAGTTTACAATCTTAGGGCTAGAATTTAAAAGCACGGAGCACCGGAGCGCCTATTTTGCATAGGCTGCCGGCGCACGCAAAGCCCCGGGACGCGTGTAAGTCCCGGGGCTTCATAAAAGGGGCGGGAGGGGGCATGTCCGGGGGCGTGTTGTCAGTCCAGTGGCGTGTCCGGGGGCATGTCCGAGGGGTCAGGGGGCGGTCCGGGGTGGGTCTGGGGGGCGTGGCGAAGGTTCGGGGGCAGGCTGGGAGGGAGGGTCCCGAGTCCCCGGCACTGCGGCCTGTGCCGGGGGATGCCAAGGTGGCGCACGCAAGTTACGCCTGCTTCAAGCAGGCATAACTTGCACAATAAAAGGTAGAGGGGGATTTAGGTAGGACTGGCAGGTGGCACAACAAAAGGTAGAGGGGGATTTAGGTAGGGCTGGCAGGTGGGGTAGATAGGGGAAGGGAGGGGAAGGTGGGGGGACGTGGAAGGAAAGTTCCCTCCGAGGCCGCTCCGATTTCGGAACGGCCTCGGAGGGAACGGAGGCAGGCTGTGTGGCTCAGCGCGTGCAGGCTGCCGATTTTGCACAGCCTTGCGCACACCGACCCCAGATTTTATAAGTTATGCATGGCTACACGCGTATCTTATAAAGTACGCGCGCGCGTACTTTTTTAAGATCTACCTCTGAGGAGGTAATTTTCAAAGGAGTAACATGTGTAAATGTAACATATTATTGTAGCAATTTTCAAAAGACAATTTACGCACTTGGTAGATTTTAAAACGTGAGCACAAGGGGGGGGGGTAAAATTTAACAAATTTGTGCGGCGACGAGATCGGGGCTCTCCCAGTTCCCTCCCAGTCTGCTCCAATTTAGGAGCGGACTTGGAGGGAACTTTCCTACCCCCTACCTTAACCTCCCTTCTCCTTCCCCTCTCCTCCCCACCCTCTTAACCTCCCCCCCTCCTTTTTTTCACCTTTTATTTCGCAAGTTTCTTTAGGGCATGGATAGCTAGAACATACATCGTATGCGAACCATTATACACGGCACTTCCGCATCTTTCCTGTCTTTGAGTCCTTCTAACCTTTGTCTTAGGCCCAGGATGAATGAAGTATGGAAAGCATGCACTGAGCACAGTATGTGACTCCTTTGAATGTTAATAGATCAGAGGGATTACCTCCTCTGGAGGGGGATCCACCAATTCAGTTGCAAAAAACTTTAGATCCTTGACTGTATGAGAAGCATACAGTCAAGCATTCATTACATACTGTCCTTATGCATGATAGGTGTTCAAAAATGCAAGCCTTCAATAACCAGTAAGGAGCAGGGACAGATGATAACATATACTACTCCAGTGGACGTGCAAGTGGATGAGTGCTGCAGTGGATATGTTTGGCCAAAGGGATGTACAAAGGTGGAAATGGAAAGGGAAGAAGATCATGCTCCACAGTGCCTACACGGATGATGACCCGCAAATTGAGGAGAAGATAGGTTGGCCACAGGACGAAGTTCTGACTGGACCAATTGATCATGCAAATTTGTGCCATGGTGGAAGCATTATCTGGCGGGCTTAACCGCAATATTGTGTATTTTTAGCTTTTGGTTATCTTGTTGCTAATGTCATTTCTTCTCCCTGTGATTGGCTCATTTTCTGTGGCCATTGATTGGCTGTGCATCATCATGTGACCATATCTGTTTTAGTGTGCAGATTTGTTTCCCCCTTTAAATTCAGTTTGGTTACTTGTTTCTGTATGAGCTTCTGTGAAATTGCCTGGAAGCATTGTATCAGGTATGTATCAATTATGTATTAATTCCTTTTTCGTCTTCTCATTTGCTGCTCTTTGTTTCTAGTGTCCTAGCGATTTTTACTCATTTGTACTCATTGTTACTTTTATCTTTATTTATTTTGTATTCTGAGCTGTCTGCCTCCTATTCCCTCCTGTTGCAGCCTTCGGGCGAAACATGGGTCTGTGTCGGGGGACACACTGATCTATTCACTTGTTAAAAAACTTTCTTTCTGAAGCTCTTGAATAAAAAATATACATTCATCATCGAAAGAATGTCTCCAAATGATTCTGGTGGACATTGTTAGTTACCATACACATTTTTTCTGTGCTCTCATTCTTTGATTGTGTGTACTGTCTCTCCCGATATTGGATTTGCAAACACCGTACTATGCCATCAGGAACAACTTTATTTTCAAAAATATTAAATGTAAACTTTGCTTCTTTGCTTAGAATAGATAAAGCTTATAGGATTTTGGACAAAAGGAAGACAGCTTTTCAACCAATTCCTGAATGTTTCTTTCCTTTCTCCTGATAAAAATGTTCAACTTGGAAAGAAGCTATCTTTTTCATCAACACATATTGTTACATTTTATGCAAAGGCTGATAAAATGTATTGTTGGATATTGTGAAAAAGGAGAAAAGTATAATATTTGAAGGTTCACATGTTCTTTTTTTTGACAATATTGCCAGTTACACAACAAAGAACATACATTTTTATATGAAGACTTTCATAATAGCTATCTGTAGATTCAGCTTCATTTAGGGTGGAATTACATCGTTCTAGATTTGTTTTATTTGATTATGAGAATGCAAAGGCTCTATTAAATTAAGGACTTGCTAAGAGATCAAGGTCTGATAATGATTCTGATTTGTCAAACATATCTTATAAATTCCTAGAATAATATATGTTTGTAGTATGTTATATATTTTTTTCAAATTAGTGCAAACGTTTATTGGATTTTCCTTTCTTACCCAGGGTCTGGACTTTAAGACTATGCTTGAACATATCTAAAGGGCTTTGTTTTTAAATTTAATTTAATTTAAAATTTACATTTTGTTTTTTTCAAAGGTAAAATCCCAGTTCAAGGGGATTTGAATCAGTATTAAAAAAATAACCCCATAAAACTTTCTTATTAAACATACTAAATCACTCTATGCATTTCTACAGAATTGAATTGTATGTACTGATATTTTATGACTGTTTTAAGTTTGTAATCCACCACGATAAAGGGAGTGTGCAGTAAATAAATAATTTTAAATAAAATAAAAGAAGTTAAATAAATAGAAATACATAGAAATTATACATAATAAAACAAAATTTAAAATGAAAAAATTTTTTGCTTCATCTGCATAGTAAACAATTCATTATCATCATCATAATCATATTTAATATTATAAACAAAGAAGTCGATCCAGACATGAAATTATTCTCATGGTTGCAGACAAAACAATGACCTTAGAGTCTCCACCACATCATGATACAACACTATCTTCACAGCCAAGTCAGTTAAATCATAGCTGTCCCTATAACCAGCATTAATTATATTTTATTTATTTATTTATTTATTTATTTACAACTTTTCTATACTGAAGTTCAAATAACAGAGTATCACCACAAGATGGCAAAAATCATCTCCCCAATCAAGTGATCCTGAGATCAACAAGAAAAAGAAAAATATAAAGCATCTGCCAACCACAATCATGATAGCTGACCAAAAAGCCAGGTCTTATGCTTTTTACATAAAGACAGATAACTAACTTCTGATTTTAGCTCTAGCAGCAAAAGATTCCATAATGTAGGTGCCATCCTGACTGATGATCTCTCTCTAGTTCTGGTCAATCTGTTATGGCTGTGCGTCCAGCTAGGGCTAGTGAACCCCGATAGGGGCAGGCTAGGACTTCAGGACAGTTGCAGATGGGATAGACGCAGACAGGACTAAGGATCTTTAGCCTATACCAGCCACCTCCCATGCAGGTTAAGCTTTTGGGTTCTGGTGGCCGGCAGGACTTAGACTGAGCTGCAGGCAGTGCAGGAGACAAGGCAAGGCTTGAATCAGGCAGGCATGGAACTAGAGTCTGGAACCAGGTGCAAGTATACGTGGAACTCTGGAACAAACTGGAACAGTGGAACAAACAGAACGGATAAGACAAGGACAGGACAAACAGAACAAGGAACGCAAAAGCCCGAAGGCAACAGATTAGTAAGCAGGCCCTACAAGGTCACCAAGGAGGTCTATAGCAGAAGGACTGAAAGGCCACAGAAAAAGGCAAAGGCAGAAGGCCTGAGAAGGCCACAGGATAAGACAAAATAAGGCTGGAAGACCCGAAGGCCAGAGAGCAGTCCAGTTCAGTACAGGGCCAAGCAGAGGGCTAGGGAACTCAACAAGGCAGTGGGCATAGCCAGAAGCAGGTTAAATATGCAGATCCATGAGATCATGGAAACTATGATTAAAGCAAGGGTAGGAGCAGCTCTACAGAGACCTTTGGTGGTTGGGAGGCTGCATAACAGGCAGAATCACAACAAATCTCAGTTCCTTCACTGAGGGAGATGCCACACAAAATTCATGACTTGAGTGTATAACCCTTTTGTTTAAAGAGGCATGATCCTTCAGGGCACACAAAATAATGTCTTTCTTTAAGGGCTGTCTTCAATGCCACTTGTCCCCTCCTGCTGATGGTAACCCAGGATTGAGTTCTTTCTGTGATGGGGAAGCTATTGCTTGGGCCCAGGTGGCAATGCAAATTAGGGGTGGGAATTCATTTGCAACAAAAAAGAAATATCGATGATATTTCCTATGTCATTGCTTTTCACGAGATTAAAAAAAAACAGAAAAAAAGCCCACGAAATTACATGTGGTTTCACCTGCTGCAAGAACCTGCTCCAACCCTTCCCCTTTTTTATACTATCAATGCTGACCCTCTGGCCTACCCTCCCAAGCCCCCTCCTGAACTCACTTAAAGATCCCGGGTGGTCTACTGGGGGGCCCAGGAACACCGAAGTGCAGTAATTACAGAAACAAATGATGCAGGATGCAGAACTGAGTGTTCAAAATGATAATTTACTGATTCAGTCAAAACTGAATCAATGTCCAACTTGCAAATCAATCGAAAGTACATCCATATCTGTCTTCTCTCTGTGTACGTGGTAAGGACTCAGGTTCCTGAGGTGATTCCTAACACTCAAGGAAATGAGTAAGAGGCCCAGTCTCTGAGGGAAATCCTGCTCTGTTTGGGATCCCCTTAAAACATGAAGCAGTCCTACCTGAACTCTTTGTTCTCATCTACTCAGCCTGTGCCTGTGTCCAAGGGCGAAGATCCTGTAGAGCGTCTTCAGTGCTATTCTTCTTTCTCCTGTCTCCAAACTTGATCATTTACTTTGGACCTCTCTGGGCAACGGTCTGTAGCTGATAATGATCAGGTACCTTGCCCAGTCTCCAAATGAGAGAAGGGATGGCAAAAATGCCTCCTACTAACAAAAAGAGAAAAAATACTTTAATCAACTGTCTTAAAGAACACTTCTGACAGTGCTGCTGTCACTGCAGCCCTTCTGTAACCTAGAAGGAAACTGGCAGATGTTCAGTGTCCTGACCTCCAGATAGGGGGAATGGTCATCTCCAAGAGAAATCCACGCTGCACTCCAGAAAAATAAATTGCACTTAGGAAATCTTCTTAAATAAAGTCTATGTTCTAACTCTGAGGTAGATCCTTAATAACCAGGTAAAAAAGAAAAGACTTTCCTCCCAAAAATATTCTTAGGAGTGAATTTTAAAAGCCTGGCGTGTGCCAAAGCTGGGAAAAATGCAGAGAAATTGGGCCGGTGTGTGCTGTGTGGATTTTAAAAGGCACCCACGTAAGGGGCGTGTCTTCTGGTACTTGCACACATTTTTTTTCCAAAAAAGGGGCATGGTATGGGCGTGATCTGGGCGGTGCATGTGCTTTCCAGGATTTATGAATGAAACCAGAGCATAAATACTTAAGCACATAAGTGTGCGCCGGGGAACTCTACCGCGTAACTTTTATGTCTGCTATGGATGGCGTGTAAGTCCCAAAACAAAATAAACTAGGCTAGTCAGAGTGGTTTGAAGGGGCTGACAGGATAAAAGGGAGGCTAATTAACTAGGAATAGGGAGTCCTATCCTTTACATGGGTGAATTGGTGACAAACTGGAGAAACTGGTAATTGCATCAGTTCGCATGTCTACTAAAATCCCCCCACTTATGTGGTAGAGGTGGAATTTGCATGCGCATGTCCATATAAAATTGTACATACTTTTATGTGTGTACATCCTATTTTATACCATGCGCATATATATGTTCGTATGTTATAAAATGGCCGTGTTCTTTGGTAGAACTGGCAAACATGTGTACATGTGCACTGCGCGCCAGTATCAAAGTTACCATCTTAGTGAGGGAGTAGGTCTCGCTATAAAGAAAAACTCAAAAAGCTCCTCTCTACAAAACCTAAACTCAAATGCCACACCTCCTATTGCTTTAGTCCCTACTTACAAAGGAGGATCTACCCACTCATGCAGCTTCTGGAGGAGGAACTGAAATGTGGTATTCCTTAGAGATAATTTCTGGGCTACTAGTGACATCTAGTGGCTAACCCATAGAGGAGGCTACAAGTGTGACAGATGAGCTGGAGAATATTATTCACTTGGTTTTGCTAGATATCCAGGGCCTGTCCTTCTGATTGCTCTGAATATTAGGCTCAGAATGTAATTTCATCTGTAAACAGTGTAAAGCAATCAACAAGGTGTTCAATGCTGCTCCCCCAAGGGGAGGAGCTAGCAATTTGTAATACGCTGTGGGCGGAGTTAATGATCTGTTGTGGATTTGCTCCCACAGAGTGGCAGTCTGTATGATACTGCTCTAGTAGTGTAAGGAATAAACACTTAATGGAAATTGGTGAATCCTTGGGCCGATGGCAGATGACAGCGCCCCCAGGAGGATATCCTGAGCGGAACCACTGGCTAGGCTGGAGTATGGAGACAAACACAGATAGTTCTTTATTAGACAGGAAGTAGAACCACCAGAGGTGGCAGTAGTGAGCTGAGGTACCCAGCAGGGCTGAAGTCCTTCAGATACTGCAACTGTGATCTCTGGGTTGTTGAACTGTAGAGAGAGACTATAGGTAGTGAGTAGACAGGGTATGCTGGATACATAACCAATAGTAGATGGTACACTCACAATTGTAGATATCTGTAATGGCTTCTTTATGCAACAGAGATTCTACAGTATATTCAGGAACAGGAGCCGTAGGCAAGTACTGATTCCTACATGCAGTCTGGAATAAGAACTCACGATATCTGTTTATGAGATGGCTTCTGAAATAGAAGAGAGTTTTTGAAGGGTTTTAGGAACATGGACCCTCATGGAGCAAGTACCGGTTCCTATCTGCAATCTGCAATAATAACTCACGATCTCCATACCTGCGATAACGTCTTAGACAGAAGGGAGTCTTCAGAGATTAGGAACATAGGCCCTCGTGGAGCGAGTACCGGTTCCTATCTGTAATAGAACTCACAATGTTCACGTCTCCGATCACTTCCAGGCAGTAAGGAATCTTCTGAGTATTCAGGGACGTAGGCCCTCATGGAGCGAGTACCGGATCCCGTCTTAGCAATCTGAAATCAAGAAGAGAGAGCGGAGCCCCCGAGGAGCGGGTACCCCTGGAAGGTACGAGAAGGCAGCGTAGCTTGGGCGAATCGAACCAGGAAGAGTATGATTCGAGTCTTTGCTAACTCGATTCATAGTTGTAAGCAAAGCCCTTTTATGTTGTAAGCAGATGACGTCACTACGGGGGAACGCCCCCGAGGTTCACGCCCTTGCCAGTACAAACTCTGGAGCGCACGTGCGCGCATGCGCCCTTACATCATCTGGAACCTGGCAGATCTGCGGTGTCAGGCCAGCCCGGGGATTCCGGGAGACGCCACGGCAGCAAGCTGTCCCTCAGACAAGCAGAGAGGGTGGAGCGAGGGCGAAGAGCAGGCACGAACGCAACACAAGGGGTGGCCCTTTCCTATTTCCTATGCCCAGTAATCATCCTGTCTTCAGCATTTTGCATGATTTAAAGTTATGCCATAGTTCTCTTTGGAAGATCCCATTTCAATAATCGAGATGGGCCAGGATCACCACCTGCATATAATAATAATATTACTTATCATTTGTATAGTGCTTCAGGATGTATACAGCCCTGCATAATGGTGGTAAATATTAAGGTACAATATGCCCCTGCCTTAAAGAGCTTACAATCTAACAGGTCAATTTTAAAAGCTCTGCACGCACCAAAACTGGAAGATACGTGCACAAGTCAGGCCAAGTGGATTTTAAAAGCTGCTCATCGATGTGCATATTTCCCGCTGTGTGCACAAGTATATATTCTCTAAAAAGGGGTGGAGCATTGGTGTAGTCTGAGCGAGAAGTGGGCATGTTGGGACCTGGCCAAGAAATATGCCCGTAAATACTTGTTTGAAGTTAGCTAGAGACTGCATTGTACAAATCAACTCTTCTTGTTGGTACCTTTCATTGATTCAAATGATAGAAATTCTTCAGTGAATTCACATTTGCAGTTAATTCCTCTGACTGTGTGTAAAAAACCACGTCCCCAGACCCCCCAAACCTACCTATATAGCATGTCATATTAGAACATAAGAACATAAGAACATAAGAACATAAACAGAGTCTCTCTCTCTCTCTCTCCCTCTCTCTCTCAACTTTTCCCCTGCTAAAGTGGGTAGAATGTATAAGAAAAATGTGTAGTTATGTCTTCGTTACTCTACTGCATTTCATGCTAGGAGACCCTCATTTCCATTAACTCCCCCAAATGTATACTAAATTTAAAATTTGCATACTAACGGTCATTTCACTATTTATCGCATGCATTTATAGCCATTTAACACATATTAGGGCCCTAACGCTAAATGATAAATGAACCAGTCAGTTTGCAAAATAATTGAAAAACCTTTTAGAAGCTTGCTGGTTTGTTGACTTATGTCAGAAATCTTTTTTTTTTAATGTAATGTGAAATGTACAGTAGATCTGCCTCAGATCAGATCTTATATTCCCTACATTCCCTGATGAATAATCTTCATCAAATCTTGTGAAAATCCCCAAAATCTGTTGAGCTCAAACCAGGCTGAAGATCATCTGGTTTGAGTGCATCCTCAAATTTTGCACACATAACAACCCAGGATGCTGTGATGGAAAAACAAAGTTTGACTCAACCTGTACTGATAAACTGGAATCAGACCCCTGGTAGTTATAAATGTAAATGATTTAACGTGATAAAGAGGAAGAGGATAAGCCTGGTTATGAAGGCATGAAAGGAAAGTCAAAGATCAACTAATGTCTTCTGCACTGTTGAAGGAATGAAGCTGGACAGACCAGACAGTCATTACAGTCCTTAACTGCCATCATATTCTATGTTTCTATGATTCCTAAAGAAACAGAAAAACAATTCATAATTATTTAAAAATAATTATGTTCATGAGAATCTTTCTATACAGGCTTGTGCTTGTCAGTAGGTCATGTCGGTCACACTGTTGTGTTTGGATCAGTGTAAGGTACAATGTGCTCTGTCTGCAAGGTAGTGACACAAACACACACAGGCACACACAGAAACAGGCACACATGCACGTGCATACATACACACACACACACACACACAAATATACACACTCACTCAGGCACAGCCACGCACACACAGTCATAGACACACACACATACGCAGGCATACACACACTCATGTAGGCACACACAAAGGCTCCCTCAAATACACACATGCACAAGCACATGTACACGCTCACACAAAAGCTATTTACTATTCAGTTTGAGCAACGCTGGATAATGATTGCTAATATACTCTGTCTGTGAAGCCTTGTCTCTCATATACTACACACAGGGACAGGAAGAAATAGGCAATAAACACACATAGGTGCACAGAAGCTAGCAAATGCGCATGCAAACTTTCACAAACTCATATAAGTGTGTATGCAAACTCACACTAGTGTACAGAAGTGCATACAAGCTCACAAAAATGCATGCAGGCTCCAACACATGCACACACTGGCTCATACACACACAGAGGTTTGCACACACATATGCACACATAGGCATACACACAAATAGGCAGGCATAGGCAAACACGTACATGCTGACACACATACACACAATCACAGCCACCCACACATAGGCATAGGCACACACCCACACCCATACACACGCACACACATACACAAAGGCTTCCCTGAACACACATATATATAAAGGCACAGGCACCCACACAGACAGGCACAAGCATTCACACACATACAAACATAGGCAAAAGCACAAATGAACACATGCAAGCTGTTATAGACCAAACTACCTGAGCAAAATCCATTAAAATTCTGAGCTTTAACTGTGCAATGGCTAGTATTTCTAAATTATATAAGGTATATACTCACCTTATATCAACTGAAAAATGAACTAATTCATAAATGAGTTATTTTTGTAGTTACTTGCATCCCAGGGAACTGTCACATTTTAAAGAGACTCATAAGTTGTTTTGTATGCTAAAATCTGATTAGTTTGGCAGTGTGCTTTGAGCAATTTAGGAAAAAAAGCAACATCAGATTGGTACACTTTACTGATTAAAATATGAGTATGCAGAGAGATTATGATGGCACAACAGCACTATTCTACCACAGTCACAAATATAATGGCACTTCTGTAATAAACTACATTTTTCAGTCAATGATAACTTTACTAATAAATATCTATTTTCCTTGAGAATTAGTATACATTTTGACCTCCTTCCATTCCAAAAATTGTCATGTTCATAGGGATACATTGTCAGCATGAATTCAGACACAAATTGGTTAGCAGTTTGGCCCCATCAATCCAATTGTTCATAGTTATGTGATATCACTATGAAGACAGACACTAATTATTACTGGTGATGTTCCTAGCAGAATGGTATCACCATGAAGAAAGACGTCAACATCAATGGAAACCTATTAATACCTGAAGGCCATAGCATTAATGGCCCATCAATGTCTTAGCTATGGGTGTCAGTGGTGGTAAAGAGTTGAGGAATTGTCATGGAGAGATGAAAAACCTGATAAATTGCTCTAATGTTCTCTATTTAGCAAAGTTGTAATGATGTCAATGAAAATCCATTTGTGATATAATAACAGTACAAAATGCTACTGAATTGTAAGAGCCAGGGTGTCCAAAACTCTGAATTTTCCAACTTGTGCGCTATACTGCAAATATTGCTAACTTAAAACAAATAAGAAAACAACTAAAAACAAGTACATTTGTATTGAAATCAAGCAAAATACATATGCCAATGGAGAACTATATTTTCTAGATTATAAAACAAAAAAGTCATTCAGTGTGAATGGCGGCGGTCCAGGGGCGGTCCGGGGGCAGTCCAGGGGTGGGGCCGGGGCGTTCCTGAGTCCTCTGGCACAGTGGCTATGCCGGAGGATCGCGTGCCAGCAGCTGGCCAGCACGCGCAAGTTACGCCTGCCTCAGGCAGGTGTAACTCGCCAAAATAAGGTGGGGGGGATTTAGGTAGGGCTGGGGGTTGGGTTAGATAGGGAAGGGAGGGAAAGGTGGGGGAGAGGTGAAAAAGAGTTCCCTCCGAGGCCACTGTGATTTCGGAGCGGCCTCGGAGGGAACGGGGAAAGCCATCGGGGCTCCCCTTGGACTCGGCGTGTGTAAGGTGCACAAGTGTGCACCCCCTTGCGTGCGCACAGACCCTGGATTTTATAACATGTGCACGGCTGCACACGCATATTATAAAATTGGGCGTAGATTTGTGTGCGCCAGGTTGCACGCACAAATTTATGCCCGCTCATAAGTTTTAAAATCTGGCCCAGGGCTTTTAAAATCAACCTTTAAGGGGGGGGGGGGGGGTGTCACATGATGCCTTGCATTGAGTGGGTTGTGATGTTCTGTGCTTCATGCCATCTCCTGTCACTTCTACCTCTCTTTCATGTTTTTGCTGCCCACCACGTCCATCCTGTGAAATATATATTTTTTTTCACCTGGAATTTGTTTTTCGTGGCATGTCCACTCATCTTGCTAAGTGAGACAAAGAAAAAGACAAAGAGAAATCTTGGTCCAGGGTCAGCAAAATGGCGGATGCCCCACCAGCTTCTGATGCTTCGTTGCTGTCAGGATCCATGATTACTGAACTGCAAATGGCAGTGATAACCACTTTAGAACCGGAATTCAAAAGGATTTTTGATAAACTGGATATGGTATCTGAGTGTATGGCTTCCTATGATACCTGTTTCAGGGACAGAGAGCAGAGGATCTCCGATAACCATGATGCAGTCATGGCTGCCACCACAGGGAAAAGTGATCTACAATTGAGTCGACCCTGAAAACCAAGAAGACTGGAGGACTTAGAAAATCGTTTGAGGTGCAACAACCTCCAGTTTGTTGGATTACCCGAATCTTTGTCTGAATCCAGTATGGCCATTTTTTTAGAATCTTGGATGGTATCTGACCTGGACTCAGCATGGCATGGGGGTCCCTAGGTATTGAGCAGGCTCACTGGCTGGGACCACCATGAGAACATTCAGAGAGGCTTCATGTAGTAATAGCTCAAATTCTGGACTTTGCCCAAAAAACTGAGTTCCTACAAGCGCTGAGAGTAGGGGAAGACGCTTACCTATAAAAATAAGACCATCTTAGTATTCCAGGACTACTCGGCTAAGCTGTCCACTCTCAGAAGGGAATTTTCCCCTACCTGCACACACCTTCATAAATTGGGCCTGCGGCTCATGCTTATGTATCCTGCCAGGCTTTGGGTACAGTTACTGGAGGGAGCTCACTGGCTTAATTCGGCAGCAGAGGCAGCAAAATTAACTGATGGCTTGGAAAGAGAGAGAGAGAGACACTTCATCAGCCTGCTGAGGACTCTTTTTCTTTATATGCTTTTCACAGCTGTTCATTTTTTCTTTGTGGCCAGTTTCTTTTCTCTCCATGGAGTTCCTGGTTTAGGCATTTTTTGGTGGAGTCTTGCTTTGGACTGACCAAGCATTTTGGGCTGATTTTCTGGATTCTGTTTCAGCTTGGAGGTTGAATCAAAACAAAAAAATAATCCCACTTAATCACTAATAATCAACATTTTTAGAGGCAATATTGCTTAATTAATTTAAAATCACATAAAAAATATGTGAAGATGGACGGAGATCGTTTCATACATACATTCTTCAGGTACCCATCCAGGTTATCAAGGTATTATTCTGTGTAATCATTAACCAACCACCAACCGCCTTCTTTACTTAAATGCAGTGCCACAAAATTGTGATCGTATTCTCAAAAAACATTTTTTTAAAATTTAAAGTAAACTAAAACATCTCTGGTCATGATTATGTCGCCACTTAATCACTGGAAATCACTGAAAATGATATTGTTGTATAAAAAGACTTTGAGATATAGATTATTATGAATCAATAACACAAACTGAAAAATATTTCATAGCATGCTCAAGGCCTCTTTAAACTCAGATGATACATTCCCTATATTACACATTGGAAAAATCTCAGTAAGTTAATCACAAGTTTGGTTTACTTTAAATTATTATTATTAGTGATTACGTGGGGTTATTTTTTGTTTTTGATTCATTATATTGGCACACTCACTTAGTGGACAATTTCTTTATTTTGTTTGTTTCAGCTTAGAGGTTGCCAGATCTTGGGTGAACTATGCACCAGGTACGCAGAGTTCTCCTGCTTCACAAGAACTTTGTAGTGGCTCTGTTTCTATCATGGGGGGTTGGGGACAAGAGGTTTCTTTTTTCTATTTCTTTTCATAGGATAGTCAGTTCTTGGTTTCTAGGGATGTGAATCGTTTTTTGACGATTTAAAATATCGTCTGATATATTTTAAATAGTCAAAAATCGTTAAAGGCGATATATAATAGGAATTCCCCCGATTTATCGTCAAAAATCGTAAATCAGGGGAAGGGGAGGGGAAGGGGGAGGGCAGGAAAACCGGCACACTAAAACAACCCTAAAACCCACCCCGACCCTTTAAAATAAATCCCCCACCCTCCCGAACCTTCCCCCCCCAAATGTCTTAAATTACCTGGGGTCCAGTGAGGGGGTCCCGGTGTGATGTTCCACTCTCGGGCCACGGGTGCATTGATAGAAATGGCGCCGGCGCTACCTTTGCCCTGTCGACAGGGCAAAGGTAGCGCCGGCGCCATTTTGGTTCCTGTCCCCCGATGTCACGAGCGTAGGAGATCGCTCCCAGACCCCCGCTGGACCCCCAGGGACTTTTGGCCAGCTTGGGGGGGCCTCCTGACCCCCACAAGACTTGCCAAAAGTCCAGCGGGGGTCCGGGAACGACCTCCTGCACTCGAATCGTGTTGCCGTAGTGCAAAATGGCGCCGGCCTTACGGCCATACGGCCGGCGCCATTTTGCAGTACGGCAATATGGCCATACGGCCGGCGCCATTTTGCAACATCACACCGGGAGCCCCCCACTGGACCCCAGGTAATTTAAGACATTTTGGGGGGGTTCGGGAGGGTGGGGGATTTATTTTAAAGGGTCGGGGTGGGTTTTAGGGTTGTTTTAGTGTGACGGTTTTCCCGCCCTCCCCCGATTTACGATTTACACGATATTTAAAAAAACAAAACTGCAACGATCCGATTCCCTCCCCCCCCCAGCCGAAATCGATCGTTAAGACATCGATCACACGATTCACATCTCTATTGGTTTCTGGTTTGAGGAGATCTGAGGGGTGGAAGTGGTAAGTTAGGAGGTGTAAGGCTCTTTGGGTGACCTTCCATATTTTGGTGATTGTTAGGGGTCTGGGGGGGTTCAGGGGGGGAGGGCAGTGTGGGTGGTTTGCATGGTTTCCTTCAGTGGCATTTTCTACAGGCAAACCTGACCGTAGTGCTGCTGGGAAAGGTTTTCTTAGGTTTTTGAGGACATCTTAGCTGGGGAGGTGTTCACTCTTGATTGTTATTCTTTTTTCTGCTTTGGCTTTTTCCTTTTTTCACATATCCCCACGGGTAAATCGAATCTAAAGTTAGTGTCCTGGAACATTTGTGGTATCGGCACTCCCATTAAATGCCACAAGGTTGTCACAGCTTTGAAAAAACAGTCTGTGGATATAGGGTTTCTGCAGAAAACCCATCATACTGATATAGAACAACAAAAGCTCAAGCGGGACTGGCCGGGGCAGGTCTTTTATGCTTCTGCTTCATGTAGATCTCCTAGTGTTGCAATTCTGATGCATAAAGCTGTGACTTTACAGGTCCTTCAGGAAGTTAAAAATCCACAAGGCCGCTATATGATCTTGAGTGTGGAGATGGGGGGGGGAGGGGGAAATAGTTACCTTTTGTAAACTTTATGCTCCAAATACTTATAATCACGTTTTTTCTTCAAATCATCCACAAGTTATTGT
The DNA here is from genome assembly GCF_901001135.1 of Rhinatrema bivittatum. Lineage (NCBI taxonomy): Eukaryota > Metazoa > Chordata > Amphibia > Gymnophiona > Rhinatrematidae > Rhinatrema > Rhinatrema bivittatum. The sequence goes on from NC_042623.1 coordinate 93,220,231, forward strand.
CTCTTTGGGAGGGGTCTCTAATTATAGGGGGCGATTTTAATATTTTGGCGGACCCTGACCTGGACGAATCACACTCTACAAGAGGTACGCCTTTGGGTGCCAGGAAAGGTATACCTTTTTTGCTATCTGAATTATAACTTGTGGATTCCTGGCATATCTTTCATCCTTTGGAGAAAGATTTTATTAATTTGTCCAGGGCCCACTTCAATTTGTCAAGAATAGACTACTTTTTGTGCTATAGAGCAGTTGTCCTCAACCCTGTCTTGGGGGCCCACCAGCCAGTCAGTTTTTCAGGATATCCACAATGAATATGCATGAGAGAAAATTTGCATGTTATGGAGGCAGTGCGTGCATATTTTCTCTCATGCATATTCATTGTGGATATCTTGAAAACCCGACTAGCTGGTGGGCTCCCAGGATAGGGTTGGGGACCACTGCTCTAGAGATAGCCTCTATCAAGTGGAAGACATGGATATAGGGAATATAAAAATATCAGATCATACCCCTGTTTGGCTTATGTTAAATGGTTTGGCAGGAAGACCTTCCCATCTGGCCTGGAAATTTCCTTATTATCTAGGCACAGATACTGCTTTTCAAGAATATTTTCAGCAATTTTGGGCGAACTATGTGGCTAACAATGGGGCTCACTTTGAAGTCTCTTCAATTCTTTCCTGGTATACTGCTAAAGCTGTATTGAGGGGGGGGGGGACATAATTTTGTATTTAGCTTAAAGACGGAAATCTATGGATAAGCAACTGGTGGCTCTGAAACTTAATTTGAGGAAATGTAAAGCAGCATTGCTAGCTACTAATAATGTAGCTAATACTGAAGCTTTTTTAATCATCACAAGCTGCTTTAAATACTCTTTTACATCAAAGGACTAAAAAAAAGTATTTTATACTATAAGTTTAAATTGTTCCAACAGGCTAATAAGGAGAAGTCTTTAGCTTGTCTTATTAAAGGGGCCTGTAATCCTAGCAGGGTCACCCATCTTTGGGAATAGGGTGGGCACCCGACTTACTCCACATCTGGTATTTTGTGGATGTTCTCCAACTACTATGTGCAGGTATATAGCTCAGGTAGTTGTGACCTAAGTGTCAGGCATTTTTATCTAAACTTAGCCTCGAATAGTTTGAGGAATCTCATTTGCAAAGCCTAAATTGGCCTATTAGTTTGGGGAAAATAATTGTGGGCGTTCGGTCAGTGAAGTTATTGAAAGCCCCAGGTCTGGATGGCTTCTCCACTGAATTTTATAAAATCTTAGTTAATATATGTTCCCCTTTACTTGTCAATGCTTTCGCTGTGCTGATCAATGATGGACAATATCCTTTTGAAGAGAACAAAGCGATTATTACGGTTATCCTTAAACCTGGCAAGGACCCTACTTCTGTTGCATCATACTGACCCATTTTTTTGCTAAACTTTGATCAGAAGTTGTTGGCAAAAATTTTGGCCAATAGATTAGCATTAATTCTTCCAGCCTATATTGAGCCAGGGCAAGTAGATTTTGTCCAAGGGAGATACATGTCAGTGAATGTCTGCAAACTGTTATGTGCCATTTCACTCTGTACTAGTAAAGTTTTGCCATTTATGGAAGTTAGCTTTGATGTGGAGAAAGTGTTTGACAGGGTGGAATGGCAATATTTATTTGCAGTGCTGCAACATATGCAGTTAGGTGAATTTTTTGCTAGCTGGGATCCGTTTATTGTGTTACGGTCCCGGTTGCGTGTGCCGCGACCAGGCCCTTACCTCCATGTTCCTGGTCCTGCTCCTGGTTCAGCTGGCGGAGTTTGCGGCCTGTGTGGCGGCGTCCCCGCGGGGGTGATGCCGGTGGGAGATCTTCAGTGGATGTCCTGTTCCTAGGCGCGCGCGCACAAGAAGGACGCCTTTGTAGGCCTGTTCCTGCCATTCGAAGCTCCGCCCGCTTCCTGACATCAGATGCCGCGGCCTATGTAAGCCGGCCGCGGACCCTCAGTCTTTGCCTTGCAACGGGGTTACCTTGCAGTTCCCAGTTGCTCCGTGCCACGGAGTGTGTTACTACTTGCCGGTAGTTGCTCCGTTCCAGCCTGGTTTCTGCTTCAGACTTTGCTTCAGTTCCTGCCTGGTTCCAGTACCCGTGTCTTGCTTCAGTTCCTGCCTGGTTCCAGTACCCGTGTCTTGCTTCAGTTCCTGCCTGATTCCAGTACCCGTGTCTTGCTTCAGTTGCTGCCTGGTTCCAGTACCCGTGCCTTGCTTCAGTTCCTGCCTGGTTCCAGATCCCAAGCCTGCTTGTTCCTGATCCAGCTACAGTACTCGCCTAAGTCCCAGTGGCCGGGCTCCTACGGGCTCCTCCCAGGGGAGCTCCAGCTTCCAGGGTGAAGTCTCACCACCGATCACCTAAGTCCCAGCGGCTGGGCTCCTACGGGCTCCTCCCGGGGGAGCACCGGCTTCCAGGGTGAAGATCATCGTTCGCATCCTGCCTGATATCCGCCTCCTGGCCTGCTTGTACACTGAGACTATAGTCCACCTCTCCCCAGTCTCCTGCAGACCAGCCCAAGGGTCCACTAAAATCGTTAATCCATAACAGATTGCAAGGCCATGGATTCTGCGGATATGCCAGGGCATCCGGACCTTCCTGGGATGGCCCAGCAGATGCAACAGCAGCAACACTGCATTGATACGCTGGCAGCCACGGTAGAACAACTAGCTACTCGCCTTGATTCTTTGCCTGCTGATTCCCCTCCTGTCAATGGGCCGGCACCCAAGGGACAAGCTACTTCCATAACTCAGCTACCTGCACCCTCTCGCTACGCTGGGGATGCTAAGACCTGTCGCAGGTTTTTGAACCAATGTTTCATACACTTCTCCCTGCTGCCCCAGGCGGCACCATGTCACATGGTGCCACAAGATGGCACGGGCCATCCAGTGCTCCTACCATGTGACAGGGTCTGGCCAATGGCACGGATACCCTGTCACATGGTAAGGGCAAAGGGCCATCGGCGCCATTTTGATTAGTGGCAGCCGACGGCCTGGGAGCGGGAGATCGCTCCAGGGACCCCCACTGGACCACCATGTACCTGTAAAAAGTTTGTGGGGGGGTCAGGAGGGTGGGGGAAGCTAAGGTATTAGTTTTAAAGGGTTGGGGTGGGTTTTTTGTTTATCGGCTTGGGCGCAGCCGATAAACAAAACCGCGACCGGGCCCGATGAAAAAAAAACACGTGAATCCGAACCGGAATCCGAACCGATTCCGGTTCCGATTCACATCTCTATAAAATAAACTCTGTGAGTGCCTCAAATATCTATGTTGAAAATTTCCGGGTAAATTTCCGGCGTGTGCAAGTTGCTTCTGCTCCGGAGGAGCAGCAACTTATAAAATAAATAAAAAAAAAGATAAGGTAGGTTAGGTTTGGGGGGTGGGGAGGAGAGGGGAAGGGGAAGGAAGGTTAGGTAAGTAGGTTGGAAAGTTTCCTCCCACGCTCCTTAATTGGAGCGGACTGGGAGGGAACTGGGAAAGGCCCAATCTTGTTGCCGTACTTACGTTTTTAAAATCAGGCCCCCCTGCGCACGCCGCCCGCACGTGTGCGCACAGCCCACTGATTTAATAACATGTGCGCGCCGGCATGCACATGTTATAAAATTGGCTCGTCCTTGTGTGCACCCCAGGAAGCATGTGCACATGAATGCGCGCATGCACCTTTTAAAATCTACCCTTTAATTCCTGGATCTGAGGTGGAGTAAGTTCACAGTTCTGGTGGCCAATATTGTCTATTGTTGTGCCCAGTGTAGTAGTCCACTTCAGATCCAGGAATGACTTAAATTTCCAAGATAGGTTCTCTTGTACTGGAACGTACAGTTGAGCAATGTGTAAGCTCTCTGGAAGAGGCACCTACATCTGTACAGCACATCAAAGTTGGGATGACCAACACTAAAGTGCATACTATTCTGCTAAAGTTGCCATCCCCAAAAGCTTATATTTTATTCAGCTGTAATTGCAAGCCCCAGAGAACTTATACTTCTTTTATGAAGTGGAGTAAACTCACATTTCTAGTGGCCAAAATCATTCAATTACTGTGCTTGGTGCTGAAGAAATAGTTAGACATTAACACATGGGCACAAGAAGTTAACAAAACACAGGAGGTAAGTGCTTGAAGTTGGAAGGAGTATGGTTAAAATGGCCTTGTATGTGAAGAATGACAAGTGAAATCAAAGGGTAAGCTGTCTGGAACAAGCAACTACAGCCATTACGGATACACAGCATCAAACTGCATACTGTTTGGCTGTAGGTGACTCCTTAGAGAGCTTACCCTTTGATTTCACTTGGCATGCCTTACCCAAATGGCATTGCATATGAGATTGTGCTCAAGTCAGGATACACAGTGCCAATCTTGCATGTAAAATCATTTTGGTCATACACTTTCCAACTTCAAGCACTATCCTCTATATTTCTGTTTTAAAGCACTGTCCTGCATTAGTGAGAATTTTTCAAGTTAACTCCATGTTAGCATGATTTTTTTCATTTAGTGTAATGTTTTTTTACTCCTATTCTATTTGCATCCCATTAGCCTAAAGTATCCTATGGGGACCCCTGTTTTTAATGTTCATGTTAGGTAAAACCCATGCTAAAATTTTACTCTGGATTTTAGTGCAGCTTTTATTACATTTTATTACCCTACTAGCGGACCCCTGCCACGTGTTGCAGTGGCTGAGTCAGATTCTTTTCCCTCCCTGCCCTTTCCCCTTGCTCATTTAGCTCAGTCACTCATCCTCTTCCCCCTTGGTCACTCCACTCCTGCTTCCCTCCCCTGTCCCCACTCCAACTCTGTCCCCTCACACTCAGCTCTCCCCTCATTCTTCCTTCCCTGACAGTTACCTCCCTCCTCATTCTCCCTCCCCTCACTGTCACCTCAGTGACTCCCCACCTGGTGAGGGCTGTTTTGTAACCTTTCGGAGATGTTGCACATTTTGTGTATGTGTTTGTGTGTGCCCTCCCCCTTTGCACCCCAGAGTAATCCCCACATAAACGTGTTTATATAAGCCTCTCCCACCCTCCTTCCCCCCCCCCCAGGCCAGCGAAATAGACTAATCCACAAGAGTTGCAGAATCTCGGAAATGCCTCCTGGCCTCCTCCCCCCCCCCCCCAGAACATGGACGCAAGAACATCCCCACGCCCCCCCCTCCCCCCGCAGGCCCGACGATACCTTTCAAAAATGGTAGTTGTTGGAGCGGGCGTTCGTTCCGGCATGGAAGTATTGGCGCCGGGCCCTCGAGATGGAGCAATGGGAAAGGTCGTCTCGCTCAGATAGTAAAGGCGAAGGTGCGCCGGTTGCCAGTTCAGAAAATGGCGTCGACGGGCCCTCGCCCTTACTATGTCACATGGGCTACTGCCGCTATTGGCATTCCCGAGTGTCCTAGTAAGGGAAAGAGCCGTCGGCGCCATTTTGATTGCTGGCTGCCGACGGCCGTAGTGTATGCGATGTGTACTGGAGCGGTGTTGCTCCCCCCCACTGGAGCAGCCCGAATTATTCTGCAGTTTTCCGTGCGTTCGGAGGGTGTGGGCAGTAAGTAGAAAAGTCATGTGTGTGGGGGGTGTGAGGAGGGTGTTTGTGTGTGATTTCGTAGGGTGTGGGAATTGCAAACATGTGTCATGTGAGTGGCCTTCCGGTGTAGCATGCTGGTACTATTTAGTGGGTTTTTGTGTTTTTGGAGGGTGTGTGAAATAAGTACAATTGGCATGTGTGCGGGGGTGTGTGAGGAGTGTGGCTTTGTGTCTGTTCGGAGGGTGTGTGAATCGCAAACATTGGTCACGTGTGTGTGGGGTGTGAGCGTTTGTGCAAGGTGTAAGAGCTTCCGCTTACGTCCACCAGATGTCTCTGTTTTGAGGAACCAAATTTTAAAACTTTTTTACCAGCCCCCGGTGTGACATATATGTAATGTAAGTGTAGAAGATCCTTGCCATATGTGAGGTGAAACTTGTGTCCAAATTTGAACGCAATCGGTTAAGTGGTTGCCTAGATTAGCGATTTTGTACAAACTATTTAACATTTTTATTTATATAGATGTGGGTAAAAATGAGGATTGCATGGGTCACATGGCTGAATCTACCTGTGAATTTTCCGGCAGCTAAGAGGACATATGTACTTTGAGCAACAGTAAAAAGAGGTATTCCCAGTTTGGGTTTTTTTTAATTGTGTGTTTATTCATTACTGTTTTAATTAGCATTTTGTTTTGTTTCACTTTTTTAAATCTTGGTTTTATGCCTTAATTGGCAACAGTATGCACTGCCTTAAATGACTTTTGTTCAGGAAGGCAGCATATAAAGGACATTTTAAATAAACAAACAAATAAATAAATAAATAAATAAATACACTTAATTGGGGTAGAAACTTGCTTGCATGCAAAAAAGTACGTGAGTAGGTAAATATGTGTACTTCATGCCCTCATTTTCAATGGTGGATTCAGCCATCTCTCTGTTTTCTCCTGCCTAGATCCCAACTAAGCCTCAGAAAATTCACCCTGGAGGTAAAACTGACAATGAAGACAGCTGCTGTAGGAAAACTACTTGACTTAAAAAAAATATACATATATACAGTAATACAAAAATATGGCTTAAAAATATTAATTAAAATTCCAATCAACATATATATATAAACACACAAATGAAGGAACAATAGTTTTTAAAATACACACAATATTATATAGCAAGAAAACAATTTTTATATCATACTTTATTACATTTTTAGAAAAAGTATCAAAATGAAATATAATCCAATGACAAATAGTATTAATGAATCTGCTGCAGACAAATAATATAAGGTTCTTTTTTAGAATATGTGTATCACTCCAACAATCTTTGGCCTGGATTTAACAAAATGCAGTAAATATCACATGTGATGAGAAAAGGGGTATGTTTTATGGTAATAGGGAGTTTATTGCAATTTGCACTAATACCTATGTGAAGAGCTAAGTTACTGAAAATTGCAAAAACTTTTTTGCAAGTGCTAGAATGTGGTATTATCTACATATAAGCAGGGGAACCATGTTTACTGAGTGAGACAGAGCCTACCCATAATACACTAACCCTAGATAGGTATTTATATCTCTACTAGCGGTACCCGGTCACCCGTTGCAGTGGCAGAGTCAGGTTCTTTACCCTCCCTCCCCCTTCCCCTTGCTCATTTACCTCAGTCACTCATCCTCCTCCCCCTTGGTCACTCACCCCCCTTCCCTCCCCTTCCCTCCCCTGTCCCCACCAACTCTCTCCTCTCACACTCACCTCTCCCCTCATTCTCCCTCCCCTGACACTCACCTCCCCCCTCATTCTCCATCCCCTCACTGTCACCTCCCCCCGCCTACTGCCTACCTTTCAGATCAGAAAACCTTTCTTTCTATTTCTGTGGGAACCCCCCACCCGCAACCCCCCCCTCAATCCCAACCCTTTAAATCAAATAATAACACCCCACCCTCCTGCCCCCTCCCAAGACCTGGGAAATTAAAATTGTTGGTGCTACATGTGGTCTGTCCCTGGGCATCTGTGCGCGTTATGTAGCCAAATAGGGGAGTGCCTAACCAAATTTGCACTTCCAAATTTGTTTTGTGGTCTGGGGAGGGCTATTTTGGTGCGTTCCCGAGATCGTACAAGTTTAGTGTATGTATTTGTGTGTGAACCTCCCCCTTCCCCCAAAAAACAACCCTATGAGGAAAGTTCTCTTAAACTAACCACCCCACACTCTCCTGCCCCCCCCTCCCCCAGCCCTGCGAAAAACAGTAGCCTACCCCCCTGCCCCCCCCCCAGAGTTGCCGAATGAATGAAACCTGCCCCCCCTCGTGACCCCTCCCCAAGATGTTCGCAATAAATTCATTACCACCCCCCACCCTCCAGACCTCCCCGAGACCTGATAAAAATGTCAGTCGGTGGAGCGGGCATTCAGGAGCGGTCTGGGAGCGATGTATTGGCGTTGGTCCGTCGGCTGCGAGCACTGAAATGGGTTCCGACGGCCCTTTGCCCTTACTATGTCAGTGGGGTGGAGCAATGGCAGCGGTAGGTCCTCTGACATAGTAAGGGCAAAGGTCCGCCGGCTGCCAGTCCTGAAAATGGCGCCGAGGGGCCCTTGCCCTTACTATGTTACATGGGCTACTGCCGCCATTGGTGTCCCTGAGTGGCATAGTAAGGGAAAGGGCCGTCGGCGCCATGTTGATTGCTGGCAGCCGACGGCCGTAGTGCAGGAGATGTGTCCCGGACCGGTCCTGGCCCCCTGCTGGAGCCTCCCAGACTTCTGTCAGGTTTTGTGTGTGTTGTGAGGGCCTGGGAAGTAAATACATTTGGCATGTGTGTGGGGGGTGTGAGGAGGGTGGTTTTGTGTGTGTTGGGAGGCTGTGGGAAGTAAATCAATTTGACATGTGTGTGGGGGGTGTGAGGAGCGTGGTGGGTGTATTTTATCTGTAAAGGAAATAGTTATCTTCTGGCGAAAAAAGTGCACGAATGTGTTAAAATGGAAGTGAAACGTGGACCTGGACTGGTGAAATGATTAGTGTAGCGTGTGTTAGTGTACGGTGTAACAGATGGCACTTACGTCCAGCAGATGTCGCTGTTTTCTCGAAAAAATTTTTAAACCTATTTTACCTGTCACAGGCGTGACATATCTGTAATGTAAGTACAGAAGAACCTTCCTGTATGCGAAATGAAGGTTGTGTCCAAATTTGAAAGCAATCGGTTCAGTGGTTTCTGAGATTAGCAATTTTGTCCAAATTCTTTAACATTTTTATTTATATAGATGGGATGCCCACCTAGTAACTCGAGGTGAGATTTGTTAGTGTAGGGGTTAGGGGCCACTTTGACATTCAATGTGAGACGTACGAACAGAACAGTGCTCTCTTTTGAACATTTGATGACCCTCGGAGTGAGGAAACTCACCCAAAGATGAGATTTATGCAGTGTTCTCTCAACCTAGCTGATGTTACCCAGGTAGAGAGTCCATCAAGCTAGGTTGAGAGAACACTGCATAAATCTCATCTTTGGGTGAGTTTCCTCACTCCGAGGGTCATCAAATGTTCACAAGAGAGCACTGTTCTGTTCGTACGTCTCACATTGAATGTCAAAGTGGTCCCTAATCCCCTACACTAATACATAAACCTCACTTTGAGTTACTAGGTGGGCCTCCCATAGAGATATAAATATCTATCTAGGGTCAAGGCATTACAGCTAGTCTCTCTCTCTCTCTCTCTCTCTCTCTCTCTCTTAGCTTAACACTTCTGAAAAGGTTGTAGCTACAATTGGCATTAAAGCCATGCAATAGGGCTTCACAAAATGGTAAGCCCAACTCCTCCTCATTTTCACATGCATTTAAGGCTTATCGCATACAAAACTTTTGATAAATGAGGGGGTTTGTTAATGATATAAACAAACAAATGTTCTGTGAAAAAGTAGTTTTACTTTAAAATCAGTTTATATTAGGAATCAATATGTTCTTAAGTGTACTGGGTCTAGTACTAGTGGGTCTGACAACCTGACCTCAGTGGAACAATTCTTCAAACCTCAACAGAAGGCCTTGATGTTTCATTGAAGAACAGTTTCATCAGGGGGAGAACGTCAAGGAGCATCATAATGCTTTAACACTGTTAAACAAAAAAGTTTTGATAATGTATATATCAGCTAATGCAAAATAACTAATGGGTCTATTTTAAAATGCTGGCGCATGGAAATCCCGGTAGATATGTACGTGGCGGGGCCAAGCACGCACCGAGAGCATTTTTAAGACGGCCCAGCTACCTAGGTACCTGTCAGTTTGCACCGAAGTTCCAGCAGAGCTAAAAGGGATGGGTCGGGGCAGGGCGGGGTGGGGGCCAGCCGGCACAGCGGCCATTAGGCCCTCTCCCAGGGAAGCACATGCCGGCTGGCTGCCTGTGTGTAGAACTTACTCCTGCTGGGAGGAGTGGGTAAGTTCTGAAATAAAAAGAATTCCGATAGGGTAGGTTTAGAGGCCAGGGAGGAGAGGGTAAAAGAAGGAAGGATAGGTAGAGAGATAGGGACGTTTCCTCCCAGTCTGCTCCTTAATTGGACTGGGAGGGAACTGGGGTAGGCCCAATCACATCGCCGCACGGTGTTTACTAATATTCCCCCCGACCCGCCCACACATGCGCGTACCATTTTAAAATTGGGTGCCATGTGCGTGTGGGTATTATATTTTATAATATGCACTCGGTAACATGTGCGTGTTATAAAATCAGCACATCTTTTAAAATCTACCCCTAATGGAACATCTGTCACTCTATAATATGTATTTAAATATGTAATTGCAGCAAGACATAGTTAAATGTGTATCACATTAGTTCTAATAATCTAAAAAAATAAATAAGATCTTTGTTTACTTGTTATTCATAATGTATTAAAGCCATTTCCAAATATACAAGTTACAAGTTTTATAAATGGAAAGGTGATTGGACCAGAGCTTACTTGGACCTTCCATCTCCTGTCTGTTTCTGAAAGAAATCGTGAAGAGGCTAAATGCTACAATTGCACAATAATACTTAAATGCTTGATGTTCTGGAAGAACTAGGACTTGCACTTGCACAATGGCAGCTGACTATCAGGAAAAAACCTTGATTAAACTAGGGTTTGCAGTTGCACACTAGTGTCCGATTATTAAAAGATTTTTTGACACATTTTTTTTTTTAAAAAGGGCTGAGGGTTTGCAGTTGCGCAATAGCACCTATCAACAAGGGCAAGGACATAAAATATCTACTTTTACAGGATTCTTATAAGGATTTTGAATTATCAACAATTTCTAACATAGATACTGTGACATTTTCTGCTCTTTATAATGCAGTGCTAGCTAGTTTTGTTTTACATTGTGATTTTCTATATAATTAAAATATTGAGTAAGCTTGTACAAAATTAATGAATATAAATAATTTAATTTCTTTGTGATCTTGAATAGTGCTCCTGGTTTTTTTTTTTATTTTTCTGTGCTCTGCCTATAGTCTTTTTTAATTGCAGCTTAAAAACAGTGCTTAAAAAAAGTGAAAAATTATATTGCTAAAATTACGTTGTTTATTAATTCAGCCTCTTCTTGGCAGCTAAGGGTTGATGATCAAGAGGTCCTGGCTACCTCCTACTAAGGTGGTCTAACCCATTCACCCAGCTTGCTGTCACCCTAACTATACAATGTTACTTTTGTTTTCATCGCACCTCACTAAACATGCTTTAACTGATTCTATTTATGTGTGATATTATTGTTTGAGGACAATAGATTTTGCAGGTTGTTTGTTCTCACGTTTAAAGGCAAAACAGGGAAGGCTCCAAAACAACTGTAAAGGAGATAGTGTGGACCAATGACGACGACTATCACAGATGGCTTGTGAGTTGCATGTGAAAGGAAAGGCAAAGGTAGGTCTTTCTACATCTATATCTTGATGGGGAGTGAATAAAAGAGCCCAGTTAATAAAAAGAGCATGTTTGAAGGCTCTTTTTACTACACGGGATGGGTAACCACGTGAAAGAAAATATGCAGAATAGCCTGAGCTTTGGACAAAAAATCAGCACGGGACAAGCACAACCAATAAAGTCAGAAGAACTGTCCAGTGGGGATAATCTGCCTAAGGGATTGTGGTTGCAGCTACTGTAATGAAAGAGAATATTTTTTATCAGTGGGTCTGCTATAAATAGAATTGTGGAAACAGTTGTCGACAATGGAGATGATAATAATTAAAAATGAAATCTTGGATGAGTAATAGTAATACGAAAAACAGAGATTAATGTCACATGCATTGATTGAGCCAATAGATAAGCAGAAAACATTGGACAATGGATCCAATCCGAATCATAAAAATATCATTCATGTAACAATACCAAGTAAGAAATAGGTCCCATAAAGAAGAATTGGGATTCAAATGCAGAAACATATAAGGAGTCTGTATTGTCCTCCTTAACTACACTGACTATGTTAATGAAGCCCTACGCCAAATCTCTGATACCTGTTACAACCTTCCATTACCTGATGATCCACACTTCTACACTTGCTAGACTTATTTATCAAACTGTACATGCTGAATGGATGGCATGCATTTAGTTTGATTTGATTGGCAGATTTCCTTAGCCACTGATTGGTTCTCCCTTCCAGCCCTTTGATTGGTTCCATGGGTCACATAGCTCTTTATTGTATACTGAAATCCTCTTTTCCCTGCTGGTCTTTTGCTTTCAAAGCCACTTATTTTCAAAACTCCCTGATCTGCTCATCTATGTAAGTACACGCTTCCTTCTTTTTTCTTTATATGAACTGTTGTTACCCTTTGACTCTCCCCTTTTTCCTAGCCTTATATTTTTTTTCTTCTTCCAGATATACTGGTAATACTATGTTCTTTGAAAGTAAACAATATTTTTTTTTACCTAAATATGTCGTACTCAGTTCATTGAAAATAAACACTGTAATTACAAAAATAACAAACCAGGCAAAGAACAGGAACTTCAGATACTATATATATATATAATAGTTTGCTGTAAATCTGTGGCTGACTGGATTCTGGCAGAAGTGTATCAGGCAGGGTGGACAGAGAGGGAGACAGGACACCTCTAATTTTGTACACTAAGAGACCTTAATCACTTAAACAAAAAATGTTAAGTTCCTGGATATAATGAACAGGTATAGAAACCTAATTGCAAGCTATCACTATTTGCTCACATTACAAGGAGCCTGGGCACCTGAATGGCAGATGAAATTTAATGTGGAAAAGTACAAAATAATGCACAGAGGGAAAGTGATGCAGAGAAAAATAATCCCAACTCCGTGTATACAATGCTGGGATCTGTATTGGAAGTCACCAACCAGCAAAAGAACCTTGGGGTTCTTGTGGATAATACATTGAACTATTCAGCTCAGTCTGAAGCAGCAGTCAGAAAAGCAAATAAAATGTTAGGAATGATTCAAACCGGAATGAGGAATGAAAAAGAAAATATCACATTACCTCTGAATCGAGCCATGGTGTGACCATTCCTTGAGTTTTGCGTGCAGTTCTGTTTGCCTCATCTCAAAAAAGACATAGTGGAACTAGAAAAGGAGGGCAATCAAAATCATAAAGGGGATGGAACGACTCCCCTATGATGAGAGGCTACACAGATTAGGGCTGTTCAGTTTGGAAAAAAGATAGATAAGAGGGGACATGATGCAAGTTCATAAAATCATGAGTGGAGTAGAACAGGTAAATAAAGGATGGCTATTTACCCATTCAAATAATACTAAAACAAGCTGACATTTCATAAAACTAATAACTTTCTCACTCAGCACACAATCAAACTGTGAAATCTTTGGTCAAGGTAACTAGCATAACAGGGTTTAAAAGAAGTATGGATACGTTTCTGTAGGAAATATCCATTAAAAATGTTGATATTGTGCGCCACTTAAAATGATTAGATAATGCAGCATATCAAGGTCCAAATTCTAAAGCATTTATTTATTTAAATGTTTATTTTTCACCTATAACAAAATGGCTAGGTGAATTACAATATAATTAATTCAATACAAACAAACATTACAATATACATGCAAAGACAGACTTATATCATCATAAAAACATTATTGCCTGAATCTGCCTCCATTTCTTGCCCACCCCAATAATATTACTAAGTGTCACCAAAAGTTTCCTTGAAAATAAACTTGCAATGTATTTATGAAACATCGCCACACCATCCATGGAGCACAAAGGTTGAGAATTTGGTTGACTAAATTAATATTTGGTTGCATATGCTGCTAAATTCTAGCCAGCTAATAAATTAGGTGGCTAGAATTTATCTGGATAAGTTAGAGGCATTCCAGGGGCTTAACTGGGAGGAGATGAGTTAGCTAAGTTAACCGGCTAACCCCCATCATTCATCAAAAAGTGTTAATAATGCATTGATAATGCCTGCGATAAGGAAAAGGGGTGTGTTTATGGAAATGTTTGAGTTACTGAATGGTGCCGTTACTTACTGCTTTGTATCTGTACTATTGCATGGCATAGTAAAATTACTGTACTGTGCAATAATCCCTATTTTTTGCATCCTGTGTTAAGAGAGAGAAATAGAGAGCCTATCACAAGGCCCTCATAGTAGGGAAGTATTTATATCTCTATAGGGGGTGAGATGTTGGTGGTAGTTTAGGGTTTAGGGGCCAGTTTCACATGTAGAGTGAGACGAACGAACAGCACAATATTTATTATTATTTAATTATTTTTAATATACCGATGCTCAAGACCAGGTCTTATCGTACCGGTTTACAATAAACTAAGGGGGGGTAAACCAGTTAACACTGAGAGCGAAAAGTTACAATACACCTTAGTGAAGATTTGACGTCATTTGGAGTGAGGAAAGTCTCACAAAGATGACATTTTTACTATGTTCTCTCACGATAGTTTGATGGACTCTATAACAGGGTACCAGTTGCACTATTGAATATACCTCCAAAGTTATCTGGATACATTTATCTTGCTAACTTTATTATCCGAATTGTGTCTGAATGTGAGCCTCATACATTTTAAATAAAATAAAACATAATTAGACAGGTAGACTAGAGAAATGTATTGCTATCTCTGGGAGTGAGTAACAAAAAAATAGATCTACTTTTTGGAATCTTCTGGGTACTTGTGACGAAAATTGGCCACTATCAGAGACAGGATGCTAGGCTCAATAGAATTTAGTTTGACCCTGAATGGCATTTCTTATATTTGTATGTTCTAGAACAGAGTTTCTCAAATTCAGTCCTTAGGCCTTACAAAAGTCTCGTTTTCAGGATCACCAAAACATATAAATTAACCTAGTTCTTAGACCTGGTATGCAAACACAATTATAAAATGCCAGGTCAGCGCGTGCAAGCTGGGGAAGATATTTGCAGTTACGTGAGGCGACGCATCGGGGCCTTCCCCAGTTCCCAACCCCCTAGCCTGACCTCCCTTCCCCTTCCCCTATCCTGCCCTCTCCCTCCCCCTATCCTAATCCCCCCAAAATTAACTTACCTTTTGCTCCTGCTTCTGAGCAGTAAGTTATGCACTGGCACCCTGCCGGCACGTGATCCCTCGGCATAGCGGCAAATGGCCACTATGCTGGGCGCCTCTAGCTCCACCCCGTCCTGCCCCCAGACACCCATTTCACCAGCCCCGAGACTTTCGCAGGTGGCTGGGCCTTTGAAAATTGGCCCGGCGCGCATAAGGCCCGGCCACGCACGTAAACCCCCGGGTTTTATGCGCAGAGGTGACTTAAAATCCAGCCCTTTGTGAACAAGTGCACACATTTTAAACTGGATATGATATGGAATAAGTAGCCAATGAAGCTCTTTCATATATGGTTGAAGATGTGCTCTCTATGGTAGACCAAACAATTTTTTCATTGCTGCATTTTGTACAGCCGTAGTACTTTATTCAGACTGTTGACCCTAAATAAACTGAATTACAATAATCTAAATGATTAAGTACCACAACCTGTACAACTAACTTAAAATCTTGTGCAGGTAACCCATTCTGAAGAGGTTTAACAAGATGAAGCTCATAAAAGGCCAATCTGGCTACTTTAGTAAACCTGAGATTTTAACGTTAACTCTAAATCTAACAAAATCCCCACATTCCAAGACTCCAATTTCAATTGCAAAACATAGTTATGCTATGTTTATGCTACACCCAATTGGGGGTTTTGCAATCCAAAGCTTATTGGGTTTTTTTAGCATAATTAAGAAGTAACAGATTATTCATCATCCATTGCTGGATGGTTTTTAAACAATCTGAAAACTGCTGTACTGGGGACCTCACCAGGAACAACACTTGGGATAGAAAATTGCATGTCTTCTGCATAAAGCTTATGTTAAGCCTAATGCATCTAAATCTTCCCAAAGGGCTAAGAGTTATATTAAAAAGAGATGTAGACAATGTAGAGCTTTGGGGAACATTGTCAACACCTGTTTGCTCATATTAGACATTTGCACACAGACATTTGCAGTTTATTCTGTAAACAATAGTATATTTATTTATATTTTATTTTTATTCCATTCTGTCTGCCATTCTAGGTGGGTTACATCGCAAACATACACAATTCAAAACATGTCAAACAATAAAAAGTAATTCAGTCTACATATCTTTGTTAGGATGCACTGGACAGATTACATTTCTAACTAATGGGCTGAAATCATTTACATAAATGGCTCTAATATTGGCTAAGCATTGCATACTAATATATTGGATCAAGGAAACATCATATGCTTTACTCTCTAGTTATAACAGATGTCTAATTGGATGAAATTAGAAAGACAAGACATTAGGGTAAAATGGAGTAAAGTATCAATAGATTATATGGGAAAATTTAAAAGAATGTAATCTAATTTAATTTATAGATTTATATTCCACCTTCCTTGGCTGAAGGTCATTGCAAGATGGATTACAACAACAAAAAATGCAAATAAAACTTGCATTAACAAAACAATAATAAAAACATTTGACCCTTATATTGATTAAATAAAATCCAAACTCTTACACTCAAACAATATATGCAACATAATTATTAATAGATAACATTAAACATTATCCCCAAGTACAAGAAATAAAATAAATATTAATAATAATTCAGTTCCAACAGACTCATTGAAACAAATACCTTCCCATAGCAGTAAAACCGAAAACTAATCCACAATATCAGCTAACTTCAAATTCAGACTCCAGCCAATTAAACAGCCAAGTTTTCAAATGGTGGCAAAAAACAGGTAAGCTAATATATTTCTGAATGCCACAGGCAGAATTCCATAAAGAGGGGGGGAGGTCGATGCTCAGAAAGGCATGTTCCCTGGTCCTGACCTTACTAACCCCGAGATGGACTAAGCCAAAATGTTTTCTCACAGCAGGAGTCCTAATATTATTTATTTATTTATAACTTTTCTATACCGAAGTTCAAATAACAGAGTTAATTATCACTCGGGTTTATGGGAGGGTGTCGCTGCAATAGTGGGGCCCCTCTCTCAAAAAATGATTGCGGCTATATGGCGTGTTCTCGTATGTCATGGCCAAAGAGTGCAGCACAAAAGAAAGCAGTGAGCGGCCCCCTTTAATTCAATGATAGCCCCAACCTCACAGGACCACATTCATCTTAAAGGCCCATTGGCCCAAAAAATAAAAAGTTGCGACCAAACGGGGAGTTGAGCATGAATCTCGACTGGTGGCCCCAACACCCCTAAAGTGTTTAAAAATGAAAAAAATAAATGGGTAAAAAAGGCCCAGGCCCCCTTGCCCCTCCCCAAAGCACACAATATCATGTGGCTCCCATACCAATACCCCCACCCCCGTAATGAATACCTCCACCCCCATCTCCCACCCCATGGCCCCCTGAAGTCCCTACATGAAACTCTTCACCCCCAAAAATGTGCAGGACCCCCCACCAACCCTCCTCAAGAACCACCCCCCGTACCTTGAAAAGGATCCTGAATCGGGGCCAGGTGCACCCTCATTACTGATCCGGTCTGCACCATTTTTTACTTTGCCCCAGCAATGTCAGATCCCTGAATCTTATTCCAGACCCATGGCTGGGGCAAGGTAAGATCAGCACTATTTTGGAAAATGGTGCTGACCTGGCAGGGCATGATAGTGCACCCGAACATGACACGGGATACCTTTCAAGATTTGGGGGGTTCTGGAGGGGATTTGGGGTGGTAGTGGGGTCCTGCACTTTTTTGGGGGATGGGGGTTTCAAATAGGGACTTCGGGGCAGAGGTGGGGGTTGAGGTATTGACTTCAGAGGGTGGCGGGTAAAGGTATTTGTTGAGGGAGCACCAGGGAGTGCTCCCGATTCCGGAGAGATGTGTGCCCTTGGACCACGACATGACTTCAGAGAGGAGCTCCATGGAAGCACCGCGGCAGGCAAGATGTGTCCAAGCATGGGAGGAGCAGGCTGACCACCGCCCTAACCTCTGCCAAACCTGCACGCACCGGTAGAGACCCAACAACGCAATGCTGGTCTCTGGGGTAGCCCTCCGGCCACTCGATAGCCCTTTTGGACCTGCCACTGGGGAGCAGCAGATGCGACAGGACGGACAGAGGTCAAGGACAGAGGTACTGGAACTTGGAACAAGATGGGACCTTGGCCTTGGACTAGGCTTGAGGACTTGAACAAGACGAGGAAGCTTGGAGGCTCAAACGAGATGAAGACATGTAGAGCTTGGGACTCAAATGAGATGAGAACACTTGAAGACTCAGATGAAACAAGGACGCCTGGTACTTGGAGACTCAGCCGGGACGAGGACGTGTGAAGCTTGGGACTCAGATGAGATGAGGACATGAGATGGCTTGGAATTCAGATGAGATGAGGACATGAGGTAGCTTGGAACTCAGGCGCAAAACGCTCAGATATGGAAGAAGATCAAAGGTGGATTCTAGAGAGTCAGGCAAGGATACGGATACTCCGATGAGGAATTGGAACTCGGGAAGACTCAGACGAGGATAAGGACTCAGGATACTCAGAGATTTAGACAGGCACTGCCCCTCAGGGCGTCCTTCACAGCCGACATGGGCTGGTTATGGACCACCCTGTCCCACTGCGCACCCTACACAACCTGAAGAGGCTGGTTGTGGACCGCGTGGAGAGCGGACCATGCGCAGGACTGAGGCTCAGGACGAAGGAGGAAATCGGGCAGTGCTCAAAGACAGATCCAACTGGAAGAGGCCTTCAGCCTCCAAACTCAGACACCTGATAGATATGGATTTACTCCCAGGAAGGTCAGCTGGAGACGAGGACCGGGGTGAGGCAACGCTGGACCCGGAGCTAGGGACTGACGGTACTTCATGTTGCGGCCATCGTTGTCCGACATCTCCACTCCACCCACTTTACCTCTTTTGTGACTCCCTCTTTGGTTGATGGAAGTTTGGCTGCCACGGCGTCATCTTGCCGTTCTCCTCTGGCGTCCCCGGACCAGCTAGACGCTGCTTTCCGCCATGTTCACCTGAAGCCTAAGGGCGCGCGTGCGGCGCGGCCCCGACTCAAGTACCAGCTGTGGCGCGAACCTCAGGGGCATTCCCCTGAGATGATGTTATCAAGCCTGGATATTTAAGGTCTTTGTTTTTGCTAGCTATTCGAGTTAGCAAAGGTTAAGTTTCATACGGTTTACCTAGCTTCCTACAGGTATCGCTGTGGATGGGATTTGCTCTCCGCATACCTTGCTACTCTGCCTCCTCGGACTTTACCAGGGGTACCCACACCTCGGGGGCCTCGCTCTCTCTCTTGCTTTTTAGGTCGCAGTCTGGAACCAGTACTCGCTCATCAAGGGCCCACATTCCCGGACCTGCTACCGAATACAACTTCTGCCAGGAAGTCACCGCTGCCTACAACACCAGTGAGTTACCATCTCTCTCTCAGAGCTTTTCCTGGAACCAGGTACTCACTCCTCGAGGGCCTACTTCATTTCAGCCCCTGGGCTGCTTCAAGAAACTATTGTGTGAGTGTTACCATCAAGGTTCTGTTCCTGAATTCTGCATACTCTGCCTACCCACTATATTCAGTTTCTCTACAGCTCAGCCATCTTGGGATCGCTGTTCCAGTGCCTGAGGAACTACAGCCCAGCTGGGCTCTTCCAGCTCACTACTGCCACCTCTGGTGGTTCACTATACAGTTTAATAAAAGATCTAGTGTGTGTCTGTCTCCCAACTCTGAGCCTGACTGATGGCCCCTCTCAGGATCTTCCCCCGTGGGCATGGTCATCGGCCACCAGCCCAAGGATCCACCCACAATTATCACAAATAATAACACTTCAGGATCAGGACTTGGGACGTCAGGGCTGAAACGTAAGACATCGGATAAGAAAGTACACCGGTACCTCATGACATCAGGACATCTAGGTGTCTAGACATCTATGGCATCTGGACATCAGGGATCTCAAGAGAGGAGGACCTCAGGGACGTCTGGAACATGACGGTCGAAGACATCAGAGGACAGAGACATCTGGACATCCGAAGACAAGGGGACGTCTGGACATCTGAAGACAAGGGGATGTCAGGACATCTGGAGACAGGAAGACATCTGGACATCTGAAGACGCGGGGATGTCTGGACAACTGGAGACATGGAGACATCAGGACATCTGGAGACAGGGAGTCATCAGGACATCTGGAGACAGGGAGACGGGA
Organism: Rhinatrema bivittatum; assembly: GCF_901001135.1. Taxonomy (NCBI): domain Eukaryota; kingdom Metazoa; phylum Chordata; class Amphibia; order Gymnophiona; family Rhinatrematidae; genus Rhinatrema; species Rhinatrema bivittatum. Next base: position 93,240,324 of record NC_042623.1, read on the forward strand.
TCCGTCGAGAGACCAAAACATGGAACGAAGATCAAGACGAAGGTTCAGGAACCATAGATGAAGATGAGGAGTACCGAGGAACAGAGTGCCTTGAAGACGTGAAGAAGGATCACGGAGGACTTCTGGAATGAAAAGCTGGAACTGAAGATCCAGGAGAGGTCCGACTCCATGATCAACTCCTTGCGAAGTGGAAGACTGACTGAAGGAAGGCCATCTTTATAGGGCTGAAGAGGAAATGCCTAAAGGATGTCAGCAGGAGGAGCCCAGGAGGACTGCCCACCGCTGGCCCTTTAAATAGAGTGAAGAGGTACGGCCTCACGCCTAAGGAGGCAGGACCAGGGTCAGCAGCCATGCTTTGAAGAAGAGTTGAAGCAGGAGTAGGCCTGAGGCTTCGGAGGTGGCTCCTGCCACAGGAAGGCTGAAGATGATGGTGGCTTCCTGCCGCAAGAAGAGGAGCTCTGGAGTGGCCTCCAGGCCATGGAAGAGGACCCGATCAATGGCTGTCTCCTGGCCACAGAAGAGGAGCTTCGGGGTGGCCTCCAGGCTGCTGAAGAGGAAGCTGAGGGCAGCTCCATGCCGTGCTGAGAAACAGAGGATGACAGTGGACTCTGGGCTGCAAGAGAACAGTGTCTGCAGCCTCCTGGCCGCAAGGTGGTGGAGAGACGTCGGCGGCTCCTGCCGCAAAGGCAGGATGATGGCGGCAGGTCCAGGCCATGAAGAGGCAGTGTTGGCGGCCTCCTGACCACAAGGGAGCATGGCGGCACAACCTGCCATGCTGGAAGATGGTGAAGGCGGTCTCCGGACCACGAGGGAACACCGGCGGTGGCCTCCAGGCCGCAAGGCTGAAGACAGCGGCTCCAGCCACAAAACAGGCAGGCAGACAGCGTCGGGGAGGCAGCAGAGAGGTAAGGAACTGCTTGTGGGCCTATCCCACAAGCAAGATCGTAACAGTATTGACTTCAGCGTGGGGGTGAAGGTATGGACTTTGGAGGGCAGAGAGCAGGGGGTGAAGGTATTGACTTCAGGGGGCAGGGGTGTGGAGTGAAGGTATTCACTTTGGGGGTGGTCATTGAGGTATTGACTTCAGGAGGTGTGGGCTATGTTTCAGGGCCAGGTGTTATTGTGCGCTTTGGACAGAGGGAAAGAGGTGCCAGGACCATTGATGCTCGGATCTTTTTTTCACTAAAAACATTTTGGAGGTGTCGTGGATGCCTCAACTAGCTGCTCTAGGTTGAGAGATGGGTCAGCACTTACCCCTGCTCAACCTCCACATTTTGCCATGACTTTTTAAAAACTTTTCTGTCACTTTAACCATGTGGCAGGAGCATTGGGACTTGCATTAGGGTCCTGAGCCTCCTGCCACACATCTACTGCATTTCAAATAGGTGTAGATATTTTATTGTGGCTGACCACCTTCTTGGTTGGCCGTGATAAAATATTTATATAAAATGTATTAGTAATGACGCTTTTGCATTATTCATGCATACAAATCATATGCAAAGGAGATCATTGTAATAGGGGAGGGTATCTGGGCAGGGAGATGCAAAATATTGTGTAAATTGCGCATTATCGCTGAATATGCATGATATAACGCGTGTTAGCCTAACGCAACTTGATGAATCACCCGGAAAGAGATTTAACAGAAGGTGCCTGTAGTTGAACTTCCTAGCTATAGCATAATGTTCTCTTTGGAATATAACAATTAGATAAATACATATCAGAAAAGTAGTTGGAGTGTAAGATATACAATACGGATGACCTGATCTAGCATCGCAAGTTCATCATCACTGATCTTGAATCCAGAAGTCTATTGATCAAGATTCTATTTCTTTTTTTAATCCAACCCCTCTGTACCTGACTGAATGTAAACCGGAGGAATACAAGTCAAATAAATAAATAAATAAATATAATAAATTTAGAATTCAAAAAAATAGATGAATTTGGCCATATATAAAAGTTAACTCCATTTTCTTTTTTTTCACAGACACAATAACCAAATATAGCCTCCGTTTAAAAGAATAGATATATTGTATGTGGATGAATAAGCAAAACCAGTTGCCCTCCCATCTTTTGCCTGACATTAGCTCTGCCACCAGAATGCTACCATGTCTTATTATGAAGGAATAGCAAAGGGTTACACTTTTCAGGAATGTTTAATTGTTTATGTCTCAATGAATGAGCTGTGCAATCATTAAGATGATTTCCATGGTAACAGTTCATATGGTATATAGGAAGCTCAGGATATACCAGGTGTTGAATTTAGGAGAGGAAGCTTGTTACTCGTGTTCCTTAAATCATAAAGAATTCTCTTTAATGCGTTAGAAGATGCTGGCTAGGTCATGCATTCTGTGAACTTTCAAAATGCTTAACAGTAAATTTTCTTTAAGAATAAATTCTATTCAAGCATCTTTAACATGGAGTGTGGATCCCACTCACAGCTACATTTGCCCAGGGGAGTCAATCTATCTTTACCTTCAGTTACTCCCTGGCCAAACATTTCTGCTTACAGTTACTAAGCAGAGTGCCAGGTTTCAGGAGGAAAGATCCTCTACAGCTCACAGACTGCTTTGAACTCTGTTTCCGTCCTAGATTCCTTGGTTTGTGTTGTCCTTACCGGAATGTATGCTACAGCCAGTCCTTCTTTTTGCCAACAGATACAGTACGTTTTGAATATGTGCTTTTAAATAGGTAAATATTTTTTTCTTCTCTTATTTTAAAATAATTGTCAATCCATTGGAAATTAAATGATTAATTCAGCCCAAACAGTAAGAATCATGGCTAGTTTGGTATCCATTGTGGCTGTTTATAAAGAAAACAGTAAATATACACATTATTTTAGGGTTAAATTAATAATTTTAAAAAAAATGTTATTCACTGTTTTCTACCACAATAGCTATTTAATATACCTTTTGAATATCATTTGCAGCATCTTGCAAAAAGTTCTAAATAAATTCACACATCTGACAGACACACACAATAAACAAATAGAAAAGGTGTATACTTTGAGGTGAATTTTAAAAGCTCGATGTGCGCATTAATTAGGGGATGGATGAAGAAGTTGGGCTTGCGTGTGCCGAGCGGATTTTAAAAGCTGCCAAGATAAGCGCGTAACTCCCACAGCATCACATCTCGAAAGTTTCCAAAAAGGGGCAGGGCATGGAAGTGGTCTGGGCGGGGCATGGGCAATTTTGGAGCATGAACCTAAGATGTGGGCGTGAAAACTGACGCGACACGGCGTGCACCGAGGCCCCTGCCGCCCAAGTTTACTTCTGCTACGGATACCGTGTAAGTTAAAATTTAAAGAAAACTAGGCAAATTTGCAGAGTTAAGGGTCAGAACTAACTGGGGGAGTGAAAGCTGTCAAACCCAGGGGGGTCGGAGGACCCATCTCTTAACTGGGTGAACTGGGAACGAACTGGTAAAATTGGGAATTGTGTTAGCATGCGCCACTTTTAAATTGCAAATGAAGGTTCATAGCACCCAGGGTTGACAACTGGCCCCAGATTTTCAGGACAGCTTGATTCAGTCCTAGATTTACCCCATTTCCTGTTGGGATGTGTAGCTCTGATTTCCCTATTACATTTTCTAGGAAAAGTAAGACTACAAGTTCCTGTACAGTGGGGGAAAATCAGTACTGGATCAGCCTGTCCTGAAAATCTGGAGCCAGTGGGCAAGTCTAATTGCACCATAGTCAAATATAGGTTGTTCCAATTGATTTGGAAGCCCAAAAGGAGGAAATGGAAAAAATAACTTCCTGCAGATCAGTTCATATTTTTTGGGTTAAAACATTTGCAAAACAGAGGGCTGTTTCTCCTATTGTTTATATATATCTATATTTATTTATCTGATTTATATTCTGCTTCTTGACACTACAAAGCAGATTACATTCAGGTACTGTATATATATGTATTCTCTGTTTAGAATAAGCTAAACAAAAAATGTGGTGTTGCCAGCAATTTCTTTATTTAAAAATTTATATTCTGCCTCACTCAATTAAGGAGTAGCCCCCCCAGCGAGAATGCGTGGGTGCCGTTGATAATGGGCACCCCAGGCAACCGACTGGAAGGCTCTTTTTCCATCTGGGACATACTGGGCTGGCAGATAGTGGCAATTGAGCAGTGTGGGAGGCAACATGGCAGGGACCTCATGTCAGCCACGGGGGAGGGTCGGAACCTTCTGCTGTCTAGATGCTGCACTGACATGTCATCCCCTGGTTGGCCGGCTTGATTTCATCATCAGGACACGTCTCGGCGCCTGCCTATACAATAGCCAGGGGACAGTGCATGATGATGTTGAGTGGAGGGGGAGTCCAGCGGGAGGTTGAAAGTCCTGCTGGTGACAGCCCCACTTCCTTTTCACCAGTGGCCCTGTGCAACAGTGAGCACGCTTGACCCGTTTTTTTCCACATGGCAACAGGATCAGGTTATTGGCAGGCAGCTTAGCTGCACAGTTGCTGCTTGGTGACAAAAACAATATTTATTTAATAAGGTTTAGGTGCTTGTTACTTAATCAAAATTTCAGTGGACTGGATGCCCCTTTCTTAATCCCCTAACCTCGCTGTTCAATTGAAAAAAAGTAAATAAATAAATACATAAAATAAAGAGGAATACCTTATTAATTGGATTTTTGGTTAAAACAATATCTATTGTATTGATTTGAGGTAAAGCAAATGAGATTTTTGGTTTCAGGGAAGGAGGGGTTGAAGCAGAAGGTATTGGGGTTGGCGGCAAGTTGTGACAAATGCCTCATAGGTCGGCCTCCTTGACTGCGGCTCGGCAGCCCCCAACACAGTGTGATTCAGGAATGTTAGCTATTTCTGACCTGGCAGTGTCTATCTGTTTGGAACTTACTGGTTCCAAACTCATGGCCTCCCTGACCATTGGTGTATCTAGCCAGCAGGAAATCATAAGCCAACAGGGTTGAGGTAGGGCATCCTAGCCAGCCTCAGTATCGAGGTCCACCCTAAGAATCGCAAAACCACTTTGCACCCTATAGCAGCACCGACTCCTAGTGCTCAGGTTGGGCAGCCTCAGGGCCATGGCAGAAAAGGAAAGAGAATGGGAGGTTCTTGGGCAAGGATTCCAGCCCCTGAACCATACTCAAAGGTCTGGTGGACCCTGAGCCTTGTGTGGCTGGGTCATTGAAGTCAAAAGTAGCAGGGCTGGAGACATAAACACCTGAGGAAATGATACCTGACAGTCTCTCGACACTGGTTGGTGGAATAACACAGAAGGCATGTAGGGATCAGTGCAGTCCACTATCAAAGTCCATTACTGGGTCCTCAGTGGGGTGGCCTGGCATGAATTCCTGATCTCCAATGGCCTATCATCTGCCTAATTGATAGCAGATGCGCCCCAGAACATTATCACAGGACCGGTCCAGGTCACAATCTGAGGAGTCCCAGGGAAAGTATGGTGCAAAGTCAGGTTCTGTATCACCCCTGGGAGGTTTTTGGGGAACACAAGAGCTGCATGCATGTTTGGTGAAAGGAAAGGGTGAGAGCATCCAGGGTGATCTCGGCTGACCCGTTAAGGAGCGGCACCCTGAGTGAATGTGTGATTGCTGTTGATACAGACACCTGAGGCATCCAGCTTGGAGGTCTCTCCATATGCCAGTACTTACCAGGCTGGCAGGTACTGGCAATCAGGCGGTGTGGGAGGCAACATGGCTGGGACCTCATGTCGGCCATGGGGCATCAGAATAAGACTCGGCACCGGGACATCCAATTGGCCAGGTGATGGTGCGTGATGATGTTGGGTGGGGGTGGGGGGGGGGGGGGAAGCTGGCAGAAGGTTTAGTCCCACCAGCAACAGCCCTACTTCCTATTCTCTGGTAGCCCCGATGCAAACTTTCCCATCCATCTCGCCCAATTGATGGGTAGGTAGAGTTTTGTTAGTTTAGTAATTGCACACTGTGAATTTGTTATCCATAGCTCCGCAGTTGGTCGAGTCCAGAATTCTAGGTGGCGACACGTAGCAGGGAGGGTGCCAGCCAAAGAGTGGCTTGGGACACTGCCCACAGATGAATGAACATTGGGGAGATCCCAGTAGGCTTGCTGCATGGCAGCTTACAAAGGGCCTTTTTGGACGTTAACATCAAGCAAAGCTCGTGGGGATGCAAGACCTTGGAGAGATCCACTAGGGCATAGGTGAAGGTACACAGCAGTGGGCTCCTATCCTGCGAGGAATATAGGCTAGCAAGATTCTGCACCCGATTAGGTCTCATTGTTAGGGCATCTAATAAATTGCTCTGGCCATTACATCCATTCTGGGGTGTTATGGTTATCCGTGTTATGTTGTATTCATGTTTGGTGAAAGGAAAGGGGGGAGAGTATTCAGGGTGGTATTGGCTGCCCCAGTTACATGCTACTCTAAGTGGATTACAGTGGATAATAAACATTTGTAGCCAAAGAAGACAAACATACTACACAAGATATAATAAAAACAAAGAAAGAACAATAAGATACACAATCACATCCCCTTCCTTACTTTTTAAGCCTCAAAAAGGATTTCCCCTAAATATTTCACATAAGATTTCCTAATGAAAGCAACTAAATTAGGGAAAAGCCTGCCTAAATAAATAGGTCTACAACCTTTTTCTAAAAGCTATTTATATGTTTAAGATAAGCCAAGAACTATTGGATCAGCAAAACACACCAATATCAAATACTGAAATTTATAGAATAATAAATGGTCTTGAGCTTGGCAAGGCTCCGGGGCTTATTTACCTTCACCCAGAGTTTTACAAGAATTTGAAATTTAAATTGCATTACAACATGTTTTTTTCTCCCAGGAAATGAATCGAGTATTGATTGTTGTACTTCCAGAAAACAGAAAATACTTAAGTATGACCATTGCATATTGAGCAATAGTACTATTGAATCTAAACATTAAACGGGTAATTTTAAAAGCCAGATGCACGCCAAAAATCAAAAGATGTACATGCATCTAGCACATGCGTGCATCCATCCGATATTATAAACTGCCCACGTGCAGGCACAAATACCAATGCACGAATATCTCACATTGGGAAAAAAAAAGGGGTGGAATGTGGGTAGGGAATGGATGATCTGGGGTGGGGACAAGAGATACGCACACAATTAGCTACATGCGTGTGCACACACCCAGGTATATTTGAGCACAAATTTACTTCTGCTATGGAAGAAGAATAGCAGAAGTAAATTTGTGCTCAAATACACCTGGGGGGAGGTATATATACCAAATATACCATGGTGGAGGTATAAGTCTTTATAAAACTAGTTCCAGGCAAGTATGAAGTGTTTGAGTGGTCTGGTTTAATGGGGGGGGGGGGGGGGAGTGCAGGCTAAAGAACCAGGGGGGGGGGGTTGGAGGACCTAGCTGTAGACTGGGAGAACTGGTGGACGAACTGGTGAAACTGGTCATGGCCTGGACACGCGTCTGTTATAAAATTCCCTTCCTTGCGCATCCCAAAGCCAACTCACGCAGCTGAGTGCACACAAGCTTAAAATTAAGAACACCCGTACCCGCACCAGGGCTATTATTTATCATGTGCGTTTATGTGTGCGCAGGATATAAAATTGCCTTGTATCTAGCCATGTTCCTATATACACTTGTATATGTGTGGCCAAACGCCCATTTGAAGGTTACTGCCCTTGGTGGCTATTCCTTCCTGTGATGGTCACAGAAATGGTAGTGCCTGAACAAACAGGATACATGTAGGGAAGACATGGCATTAAAAATATCTGCAGGGTGTAATAAACAAAAAAGAGTTAACCAGGAATTAGTGCAAAGTCTAGATGCCAAAAAAGCATGTGACAAAGTAATTTGGAATTACATGTTTTGAGTTTTGGATAAAATAGAAATTAAGGGAGACATCTTAAAATGGAGTTGACTGCTATATATTTCACCCCAAGCAAGATGATTAATAAATGGGCATGTATCAGATAGGCAGCAATTTTGAAACAAATGTTTTTTTCAGAACAAAAAAGTTGTATTTTTGATTAGTTCCAAAGGGACTTATCTAAAATGATCTGAACATTTTCAGCTCTTTTGAAAAATAATAAAATGAAAAAATGAATAAAAAGGGGGGCCACCCCAAGCCTTCATGATGCTTCCTCTCATCTTGGGGTCCTCCCTGTTCCCCTCTCCTGACCCCTACATCCTACCATGAACCTCCCTGAATCCAGCCTGAGCCTTCCTGGACCCTAGGCCCCACCTCATCCCCACAAAGAAGTCAGAACCAAGACCTCCCCGATCCCCATTTATCCCTTTCATAGGTGTCCTGATCCACCAAAGTAGCAGGAATGATCCCCAGTCATTTCTGCCCTGTTGGCTTGCTTTTTAAAAATGGTGCTGGACAGCCCTGAGACAAGTATCATTTTTTTTTTTACATCAAGCTTAGCGCCAGTCTCAAAACTGGGTGGTGCCATTTTTAAAGAGCAAGCCAGTGGGACTGGAGTTACTGGAGATTCCTGCCCCTTTCATGGATTGAGACCCTCACAGAGGATGCTCCAGACCAGGTTTCTTTGTGGGGGCAGTGGGGCATAGGGGCCCAGGAAGGCCCTGGATAGGCTTGGATCAACCAAGTCCAGGAAGGCCACAGCTCCAGAAACCTTCAAGACCTGAGGAAGTAGTAGTAGTAGGGCCTTGGAGGCTCCTTTTTGGTTGTTTTCAGGTTTTTTTTAAATGTGATATTAATTTCAGTTTGGTAAAATGAGCTACACTGAAATAAACATTATAGGAACTGAAGAAAGAATGTTTCCCCTCCCCAATCCCCCCTCCCAAAACAAAAACCAAAACACAAATATTTGTGTGCACTCCCTTATCAATACTTTTAAGTTGAGGTGGAATGATACAAGGATGCCTTGTCTCCAAATTTGTTTCTCCCATAGGAACCATTAGCAACAAAACTCAGGAATTTGAAAGCATTCCAGGGATTAGTTGTTAAACACCCTGAGTTAAGTTGTGCATGTTTGCAGATGATATTTTAGTATTTATAGGCTATTGTGCTCACTTTTTCTCCGTTCAAAGCTTGGGGGGAGGGGGTTAAAAAATATTTGACCAGCAAGACGCTATGCTTCTGAGACCTGTACCTCAAGCAAAGTGGAAAGGCCATCTCCTTTTAGATAGGATTCTTTAGCTGTATTTGGATCATAATGGACTTAGATGACTTGTATAATATACATTTTGAAAAATAATTGATTTAATTAAAAAGATAAAAAGAATTATGAAAAGAATTACCACTATCCCTTAAGGGTAGATGTTCCCTAGTTATGAAGGTTCTTCTTCCAAAGCTTTTGTACCAATTGCAGGTGCTACCATGCTGGATACCACATTTATTTCTGGCAGCACTGAAATCACTAACTTTGAGATTCATTTCGCAGGGAAAATGATCCAGAGTGCAATATGCAATGTTAATGTAAAGCAAAACATTAGATGGGCTTGACCTGCCAAATATAAAATTATAAATTATAAAATTATATAATAAGGCATGTCATTTAAGGTTTGTGTGGGAATGGGTGACCAGAGAGTATTTATTTTGCATTCAAAATATAAAGGATATGTTTGAACCAATATCACCATAAAGTATAATCCATGAGGCTAAGGTGAAAATCCCAGAAGGCATTCAATATAGTATGCAGTTCCGCCCAACAATATTAGCAATATTGCTTTCAGAAATGATGGGGGCTAGAACATGATAAGTTGATGTTAGCTCCCATTATGGAAAACCCATATTTTTCATCGGGAATGTAACAGGAAGTATTTCAGGAATGGCAGGTGCAGGAGTTGAGAAACTTAAGAAACCCATTTGAGGAAGAGAAGGATAGTATCTCTGCACAGGTGCAAGCCATGTATGATATTCCACATCAGCTCATACAGTACTGGCTTGCCAGTTTTTATTTACTCATCAAAATTTGGCTGAGCACAGCTGTGAGAGCCAAGAGCACATTTTAAGTAACAACATGCAAATGAACATATAATGAGTTCTGTTATGGTCCCAATTATTCCTGTATCCAGCAGCGTCATGATTAGGTGATTTTAGAGAGAAAAAAAAAAGTAAAAAAAAATTGTAGAATGTTGCTTTTTACTGAAACCACTTCAAACATCTGTAACTAGCTTTTGAATAAGAGAAATATGACTTGAAAACTTGACAAACATATTTCTCTTACTCAAAAGCTAGTTACTAGGTGTGAGGACAAGGGGAGGTTAACTCAAAAAGAAGGATCACCAGACTTTTCTTTCTACATCTTCAGATCAGCTAACATAGAAGTTGCATTGCTTCTACTTTGATTAATTTGTGCAATGTCAAAAACTTGTTTACTTTATTTTTGTTCAATGTAAAAACTCCTGTTTTATTCTTATTCTGTTCTATGTAAACCGCTAAATGTAGCGACAGTTACTGTTCCTTGTGAACCGGGGTGATATGTATAATTATACAGGAACCTCCGGTATATAAATCATTTAAATAAATAAATAAATACATTGCATGCCAACTCTTCCATACACATATATGTAGATGAAATTTGACTATATGTGACCCTTGAGGCCAAACGCAGCAAGACTGTGGACAACTTGAATGCCTGCCTAGCAGCAGTATGTGGCTGGACTTTATCACATAAATTAAGATTAAACCCATACAAAATGAAGGTGCTAGTAGTCAGCAAACGTCCACTGTATCTGAGTTCATGTTGTCCATTACTGGGAACACTTTGTAGTTTGAAGGAGGTTTGGACCTTTGATGTTTACCTGGAGGCAAATCTGAAACTTCATTTGCACATTTCAAAAATCATCATCAGTGCATTTTTTTCCATCTATGTTGGAATTGGAAGCGAAAACCCTGGTTTGGCAAGAATGACCAGGCCACCCTGAATCATGCTACACTATTGTCACACATAGGGGTAAATTTTAAAAGCCCTGCGCCGGCGGCCTATGTTGCATAGGCCGCCGGCGCATGCAAAGCCCCGGGACGCGCGTAAGTCCCGGGGCTTTGCTGGGGGGGGGGGGCGTGTCGGGGGCGGCGCGGCATTTGGGGGCGTTCCGGGGATGAGGCTGTGGGCATGGTGCCGGCCCGGGGGCATGGCCAAGGCCTCCGAAGCAGCCCCCGGGCCAACAAGTTATGCCTGCCTCAGGCCTCAGGCCTGAGGCAGGCATAACATTTTTGACAAAGGTAGGGGGGGATTTAGTTAGGGATGGGGGGTGGGTTAGATAGGGGAAGGGAGGGGAAACCGGGGGGGGGGGGGCGGAAAAAATGTTTCCTTCAAGGCCGCTCCGATTTCGGAGCGGCCTTGAAGGGAACAGGGAAAGCATCGGGGCTCCCCTTGGGCTCGGCGCGCGCAAGGTGCACATGTGTGCACCCCCTTGCGCGCGCCGATCCTGGATTTTATAACATGCGCGCGCAGCAGTGCGCGCATGTTATAAAACCGGGCATAGATTTGTTCGAACTGGGTTGCGCGAACAAATGTACGCCTACACATATGTTTTAAGATCTGCCCCATAGATTATTGCAACATTTTATACATAGGTCTCTCTAAAAATGATATTAGCTGTTTGCAGCTAAGTCAGAATGCAACAGCATGGCTTCTGGTGAATTCTAGTACTCACAGGCACATCACACCATATTTTTATTTAGATTTTTAGATTCCATTTTTCACTCTTTTTGGCACTTTGAAGCAGATTACATTCAGGTACTGTAGGCATTTCCCTGTCCCCAGAGGGTTTATTATCTAACCCCTAGATTCATCAAAATGCTATACATTTTGCATGAATAACGCCCGTGATAAAATAAGCGGTGTGATTAGAGTAATTTTTGAGTTACTGCAACTTGCACTATTTGAGCACTTTGCATAGGTATTTTACCACAGCACATGTTAAATTTATCACACCCACAATATTTTCATGAGAGAGAGATAGAGAGAGGGATAGAGAGATTGAGAGACACTTTATAAAGCTTTCATATTAGTCAACTATTTATGCCAATATAGGAGGGTCATCTAGTAACTTGAGGTGAGGTTTTGGTGGTGGTCTAGGTTTTGGGGGCCAGTTTTACATGCACAGTCAGATCTACAGAACAACAGAGTACACATATCAGTAAAGATTTGATGTGATTTGGAATGAGGAAAGTACACAAAGATGAGATTTCTACAATATACTCTCACCCTTGCTTGATGCACTCTCTACCTGGGTATTTATCATGAATCCCGTTTTAGGTATATCACACAGCTTAACGCCAGGAAAAAAAGGTATAGTTATTTCCTGAGTTAAAACGTGAGTTATGTTATCACACGTAATGTTAAAGATCCCTCATTTTCATAAACTCTTCCTGCGAGACAAAAAATAATGCATGCATTGGCGTTACCATGGGGGTTAGGGCCCTGTGATAATGTCCTAATGCATTTTGATGAATGACCCTGTTGGTGTGTATCTCAGTTCCCAGTCCAGAGTTGAATAAACCTGGAAGTCTTGATTTTCAAAATGACATGCAAAAAAACCCTGTTTAATGTGTGCAAGTGGCATTTTGAAAATCAATCAGGACTATGTGCATACAAAAGTATGTGAGTAAGTCGGTTTTGAGTGTACTTATTTGCAAACTGAGAAGAGGCATTCTGGAGCTGAGTTGGGGTGATGTTGTTACTTACAAGTATACTTTTAGATTTTAAGAAGTAGGATGGTAACTTTCAAAATGGTGCTCGGGTTCACACGTGTGTTCATTCATCAGCCCATGCCCAGGGATGTGGCTATTTTATCACATACACAAGTGCACCTAATTTAAAGTAGAAATGATGAATATAATGGAGGATGTGATAATGCCTCTATATTGCCCCATCGTGAGACCGCACCTTGAATACTGTGTACAATTCTGGTCACTGCACCTCAAAAAAGATATAGTTGCAATGGAGAAGGTACAGAGAAGGGCGACCAAAATGATAAGGGGAAAGACTAAAGAGGTTAGGACTTTTCAGCTTGAAGAAGAGATGGCTGAGGGGGGATATGATAGAGGTGTTTAAAATCATGAGAGCGCTAGAATGGGTAAATGTGAATCGGTTATTTACTCTTTCGGATAATAGAAGGACCAGGGGGCTCTCCATGAAGTTTATATGTAGCACATTTAAAACTAATCGGAGAAAATTATTTTTCACTCAACACACAATTAAACTCTGGAATTTGTTGCCAGGGGATGTGGTTAGTGCAGTTAGTGTAGCTGGATTTAAAAATGGTTTGGATAAATTCTTGGAGAAGTCCATTACTTGCTATTAATCAAGTTGACTTAGAAAATAGCCACTGCTCTAACTACCATCAGTAGAGTGGGATAGACTTAGTTTTTGGGTACTTGCCAGGTACTTGTAGCCTGAATTGGCCACTGTTGGAAACAGGATGTGGGGCTTAATGGACCTTTGGTCTGACCCAGTATGGCAATTTCTTATGTTCTTACCATGTAAGTGGGGGAATTTTAATAGGCACAAGCACCAACACCATTGCTAATAAAACTAATTCATTCCCAGTTCACCCAGTTAAGTGATGTCTTCCAAACCACCCTAGTTTAATAGCCTTCCTACCCCTCTGTTAGCCTTGATTCTTAAAACCCCACTGATCTGCCTAGAATTGTTGTTTTATTTCTTACATGTATTCTATAGCAGAACTAAAGTTATGCAGCAGAGGACCATGGCATGTGCCAGATTGCATAAGTATTTACACACAAATTTCAGGTTAAAATCCCGGAACACCCATGTTCTGCTCAGACAATGCCCACTCTGCACCCCTTTCTCTAAACTTTTCAATTTGTGTGCACAGCGGGAGATACACACGTATCTGGGCAGCTTTTAAAATCCGCCTGCCCTACTTATTCGTGAATCTCCTGATTGATACGCACATCGGGCTTTTAAAATTCACCTTTATGTATATAAGTGTACATGTTTAACTTATGCAATATTTTGCATATAAAATATATGTATGTATGTTTTCAAAATAGGTAGGAAAAGCACACGCTTTCAAGGCATTGCAGATATTTGTGAATAAGAGAACAGATGTGTGTATTTAAGAGGGTAGACATATGCGTATTTTATGTACGCAAAATGTGCAGGTTAAAAAATACTGAGCAGATCTCTGTGTAGTCATATATCTGTGTATATGGGCCCATGCAGAGCTGTTTTAAAGTTAGCCTCCATGATTCCAAGGAGACCACTTAGTTGTAGTTTCATCAGTTAGAGAAGTCTAGTTGGTGGCCCCTTATAGGAGAGCTTTCTCCTGTTTGCACCTCAGATGCACTCTATCAGGCTGATGCAATAAGACGAGTTAAAACAGGTACTCATATTGAGCACCTGTTTTCGTAAAGCACACAGCCACAACTCCTGGGTGCCCGATGCAATATTTAAATGAGTTGCTGCGTTAAAAAGAATGCGCTAGGGAAGACTTGTGTGTCCCTAACGCTCAAATGCATCAGGCGCCCACAATTGCAACGGGCGCTCAATACAAGCATCCATTTTATACCGTTTCAGGTTAATTTCGCCCAATACACATGCACAATATATATGCACCAAATCAAGGGGTGAAATTGGCCTGGAGCGTGTCTATTGTGCGTGTCTATTGTGTGTTCAGATTTTTTTTTTTTCATTAAACCATTATATCTTTATTAAACACCGCGAGCAGTAGTTTTAAGTATCGCAATGATACTATTAGGAGCTACCACAGAAGACAGTATTTTTTAAATTTCTTCTGAGCCCTTATCTCACGGATTGACTTAATACCAGCTCCGGGGCTGGAGTTAAATGAGCCACGTTAAAAAGTGTGCATTTGGCACTCAGCAATTTTCTGCTATATTTTTTCTATTTCTTCCATATCCTTTCCAATATGTAGACCAAATTCTTTAACAATATACCATAGTCAAACATGTATGATACTGCACCCTTTAAAACTATTTATAATACTGTTATTCTGATAACTACAACTATTGGTTCTTCTACCAAGGAACTCTGAAAACTAGTTTCCTTTTACCCAGATAGTCCATGGAGCAATAGGCTAAACTGTGATTTAAGCCTATTATCCAATTTAGCAGTGCTAGGCACTAAATACTGTGGCATTCAGCTAGATAATGCCACAATGGTTTATTTTGCTTGTGGGTTTTAAAAACCACATGCAAATGGATTTATCCAAGTAACTACTAAAAACGAGGATGTATATTCATTCTACTCAGGCTCACAAGCATTGTACCAAAAAAAAATTGAAAGTATGGAAAGATTCATTCCTACCATATAAAGGGGGAGTGAATAAATATGGTGAATTTTAAAATAGAATAAAAACAGCTTAAATTCACTTTATTTATTGACTCCCTCTTGAATATAAAGGTCATTATAATTTTTTATAGTATTTGTAGATCTCAGTTGTTTTATTTCTAATTGTGCAATAATATTAACTATATTACTTAAAATGAGCCCTTACATGAAAATACTAGAATTCATTCATATGTAGCTTACTAAATGGTGGAAAACATTTTTGCATAGATTATATCATGCACTCAAACTCACTAAGCACATGAACAATATGGGGAGGACAATTTTCAAAGCCATTAACCAAGGTTGTTGCAGGTCTGGACCCCTGACCAAAGTAGAGTTGATGCTATCTGCAGGTCACCACTGTTGTCTGGCAGAACTGGATGAGGCAGAGGTCTAACTGGAGCTTCACCTATACCAGCCCTTGTTCCCTTAGGTTGAGTCCTCGGGTGCCGGGGCCAGCAGATCTTAGGTGGGGGCCTCTGCTGATGAACTGGAGATCCATAGACATGGTCGGGTTATATATCAGGGACCGAGACAGACTGAGTTCAGACATAGCCAGATAGCAGTTGGTGGTGACTAGCAGGTGGAGTTCAAGCGTAGTCAAGAATCAGACAGTGGTCAGTGCAAATGGAGTTCAGGCAAAGTCCAAGGCAGCCTGAAGTAAGAACCGGAGATCTGTTCAAGGGAAGGTGAGATGGATAGGCAGGCAGGGAGGTGAGGAACAGCCAGGCAGACAGTTGAGGAGGCAGAAGACACTGTAGAACTGAAAACTTGACCATGGAACAAAGACCACATGAAGAACTAAAGACTGATCACAAACAGAGATGAGGACCACTGAAACAAGGAATACAGGAGACCAGGAACTGAAGAAATGAGGACCAGGCACTGAAGAGATGATGAACATGAACACAGGCAGGGACACTAAGGCAACTCACTGTACTTGACAGTAGTGGACCTAGTACCAAGGTATTGAGGCAGGACTGGTAAGGGTCTTTTATAAGGCAGCATATGTGATATTATCCGAGGGCACAACAGGGTTTTTCCCATTGCAGGCCCTTTAAGTTACCCTGTGTCATGTGCGTACACTTCTAAGAGGTACAGGGAAGTACAGGAGTGGCAGCTTCTGCCACAAGAGGGCCCAATGGCTCTTTGCCATGTTTGAGGTTGGCATGCCAACACACGGGAAACAGTGGGTCATTGTTGCATTGGCACCAGGCCAGGGCTTGAGGTAAGAGCAGTGGTGTGCAGGGCAGCCCATGGACCAAAGATTGCAACAGTACTCCCCTCTTAAGACCCCCTCCTGAGGCCTTGAGTTTACAGGGGTATCGGCAATAAAATCTCCTTCAGATCCTTATGGTTGGTTGGATGGTTGGTAACTTCTACAACCAAACAATTGGTTTTCTCCACTAGTTCATGCAATTCTAGAGACAGAAGTGGAGCCTCACATGAAGGGATGGTTCCTCCTGGGCTGACAGGCTATGAATACATGCCTCCTGTTGAACAGACAGATTCTGAAGAAGCGTCCTTTTTTGCGCAACCAGATGGTGGAAGAACATTTTCTTTTTGCTGAAGTTGGGCATGCAGGATGTGTATCCCCTGCATCTTTGTCCTCGATATGGTCCTCAGTCCACCTCTTAATGAGGTGGTTTTCCTTTTCCAAGCTTTCTCATGCATATCTCTCTTGTTCCAATTGCTCCTTTAGCTAATCATAAACCACTTTAAGGGTATTTTCTTGGTAATGGTGCAGCATGGTATGAGTTCCTCTGGAGTCCTTGTATGAAGTTGAAGGTCTCAGAAGGGTGGAAGCCACTCATCGGCTGGGCTACACCCTTGGGCTCTCTATAGGCTTTGCTGCACCTAGGTCTCCACTGGACGAATTCAGCTGTGGGCCAGTCAAATTATGACTGATATTGCTGGAACCACAGCTTGCCTAGTACAGTCAGGCTTTCAACTTTGGGTAGGACGTGGAAGCTGATGACTTCCATGTGTGAGGACCCAAAATGCAATTTAAGGGCACTGTGGACCAGGTGGACCGCCCTGGTAGGGGGTCTCCTTAGACAGACAAGAGTACTAAGGGTGGCATCGAGGAAAAGATAGGGATTTGGAGTTAACTGAGAAAATCTTTCTGTATGAAATTTCACCCTTAACTGGAGTCAACCAATGTTTGGGTGGAATAACATATGCAGGACTGTTCCAAGGAGACAGTCAGAAGGAGCTGGGATGTTGAGGCAGTGAGCCCTAGGGTCACCTGTCCAATTGGCTCTGGGTGTTGCATCTTTCCCCTCAGGACATTGGGACAAGATGTGTCTTTAAGTTGCACAATACAGGCAGAGGCCTAATTGTCTGTGCCAGTTCTTCTCTTCAGGCACCAGGTGACAGCAGCCAAACTGCATTGTTTATTTTGGTGGCATGGTCACTGGCGTGGCCAAATCTGGCAGGAATGAGGGTTGAAGCGGCGGTGTCTGGGTTACTTTTCCCCTTGCCGAGTGATTCTCTCGGGTTCTTTCTTGTAAGTGCTGTTCTGTCTTCCCGGTGAAAGTGATGAGCAGCTCTAGTATGGTGGGCAACTCCCAGGCAGTGAGTTCATCTTTAATCTGTGGTGCAAGGCCTTCCAAAAATATGGTGAACAAACTAGCTCTGTATCAATTCAGCTTTGTTGCCAGAGTCTTAAACGCAATGGTATATTTGGCAAGTGTGCTGGAGCCCTGGCGGAGATACAGTGGATTGGAGCTCAATGTAGCAATCTGTTCTGGCTCCTTAAAAATTGTCCAGAACTGATTTATGTATTGCTGTAGGTTATACAGCAGAGGATCCATATACTCCCAGAGGGGAGATACCCATGCTAGGGCCTTCCCATCCAAAAGCGAGAGGATGTAGGTGGTTTTCATCAAATCATCAGGGAGTAAATGTGCTTGCAGGGTAAAGTGCACCTGGCACTGGTTAAGAAACACTTGGCATTGCTTGTTATCCCAGCATAGGGGGGATGGGACTGGTAGTTGCGGTATAGGACGGTTGGTGACAGATATCAGTGCTGGTACCATTACTGGTGAAGTTGGGGCTGCGTTTACAGTCAAGGTGTCCAAATGTGCAGTGAGATGATTCATGTCGACAACTAGGAGTTCCAAGGCCATCTGTAGTGCTTGCAATTTCTGAGCTAAGCTGTGAATAGCCTTTAACGTGAACAGGTCCTCCAGGTCCATGGCCTCAGCAGTCTATTGCAGGCGTGCACCCTTGGATCGAGGTGGAGTTGATACAACCTGCAGGGTAGAGCCCTGCATGTCCCCACCATCAGCTGGTGGAACTGGATGAGGCAGATGTCCAACTGGAGCTTCACTTATACCAGCTCTTGTTCCCCTTAGGTTGAGCCCTCAGACACCAGGGCCAGCAGGTCTTAGGTGGCGGCCTCTGCTGATGAACTGGAGATCCTTAGTGATGGTCACGTTATTGGCCATGGGCTAGGGCAGGCAGAGTTCATACACAGACAGAGAGCAGGTGGTGATCAGTGGCAGGCGGAGCTCAGGCATAGTTGAAGAGCAGGCAGTGGTCAGTGGCAGATGGAGTTCAGGCAAAGTCCAAGGCAGGCTGAAGTAAGAACCGGAGATCTGTCCAAGGGAAGGTGAGATGGATAGGCAGGCAGGGAGGTGAGGAACAGCCAGGCAGACAGGTGAGGAGACAGAAGATATTGAAGAACTAAAGACTTGACCACAGGACAAAGACCAAATGAAGAACTGACTACAAACGGAGACATGGACCACTGTAACAAGGAAATCAGGAGTCCAGGAACTGAAGAGATGAAGACTAGGAACTGAAGAGATGAGGACTAGGAACTGAAGATATGAGGACCAGGAACACAGGCAGGGATGCTAAGGCAACTTGCTTTACTTGACAGTAGTGGACTTATTGCTGAGGTATCGAGGCAGGGTTGATAAGGGCCTTTTATAGGCCAGCACAACTGACGTCATACAGGGATGCCACATGGCTTTTCCTGTAGCAGGCCCTTTAAGTTACCCATGTGTTGCGTGTGCCTAAGAGACACATGGAAGTGCAGTAGCAGGTGCATTTTCCTCAAGAGGGCCCATTGGCTCTTTGCCGCATTTGAGGTTGTCTTCCTAACACGCAGGAAACTGCGGGACATTGCAGCGTTGGCAGCCAGGCTGGGACTGGAGGTAAGAGCGGCATTCCACGGGGCAGCCTGTGGACCACCGAATTCATCACAGGTAAACTGGCCTGGCTAGAAATTGCCCTTTTCTGCCAGGCCAAAAGCATGCACAGATTTAATTTGCAGGATGTTTTTAGCAGGATTAAAAAGAGGCATTTCTGTGGTGCACTTAGATCAGGGGGAGTAAAACATCATCAGTGCACATGCTCTATTTTGCTACTGCTCGGCTGCCTGCATAAATAGCAGGTACAAAGTATGTGCATACTTTTAGCTCATGGAATTTGCTGTTGCTTTTGAAAATTAGTTGCCATCTATGTGATCTCAAAGTGTCACCATACAATGTAAACAAAATAGGCTATTCACAATGGTCCCTAAATATATGAGGAGTTGGAATTGTCTGACTTGTCATATAGTATCCTGCTAAAATGAATGAATAATAAATAATGGTTTGTGATTATTGTGAAATCCAATGATATGGCATTTTTTGCATTGTGTACATTTTATATATATAGGAAGGATAATTAATAAAAGGGACTTCTTTTGGTAAAGTAGTGTTTTACCTACAGAAATGGCCCTATAGGAAAATTGTGTGACATGCATATACACTATGTACACATATTTTTACATGCATAGGTGAGAGGTGTTCCAGGAGTGGAGTCTGGCTGGGGCTGGAACTTACATACATATTTTTTTATTTTAAAGTATGTGCTTAAATTCTCTCACCAAAATTATGCCTACCAAACAGCAGGTGTAATTGTGTGCATGTGAGTGATTTACCTGTGTTAGCATGATTATATAATCAATATCATTTAGATGAATTGCCAGATTTCCCTTAGGACCCTTCTGAAATAGAGATTTTGCTTCTTTTGAAGCTATTTTAGTGAGCAGCAATTTTTTACAAAATAAAATATGCAGTTTTGGAAGGTCAGTCACTATTTAACTTAAGGAAAAAAGACATAAATGGAAACCTTAGATAGTATCACCCCCAAACAAGATGGCCATTTACTCTAGAAACAATTTTCTTGTTTATATGGACACCCTAGTTATCTTAAAGAGACAAGGTCAATTGTTATAATTGTTCTGCAGTTGGAATTACTTTGTTGCTCCTAAAATAGAAAGAATGACTTTATTTCATTGGAAATGTACAGATGATGCCAAATTCTTTCTTGAACTCGTTAGACTTTGATTACTGGTGGAACAGTAACCTTACTTATGCAAATCACTGTAGTTCATGGTAAGCTTGACATTTACAGAATTAATGAACTAAATAATTAGGTGACCTGGTAAGTGAATTGGTAAACCAGAACCATTAATCTTTTAATGAATTCGTTACTATCACTTAAATAATAAATTTTTTTGCATAATTTTCAAGGATTACAATGAAGAAACATTAGACTAGAAAACCCATTATGTGAAGGAGAGTTACTTTTATAAATCTGTCATTATGTCTTTACTTTATTGAATTCATTTCTATTGAAGCTTTAGAAAAGTGGCAAGAGTCCCAGACTCCTTGGTAGCAGTTTTTAAAAGAAAACAAAGATAGAAGAGTCTGGAATCATTATTGTTTCAAACAAGCCAGTTCCTAACATGAGTAATTAGCATGCAATGTAATTCATGAAATTCTCTATTTGACAGTGTGCATCACACATGTGTTATAGAGTTATAAAGGCTAATATGTTAGCAAGACACATAAGGTTATACGTTAGAGTGGTTCCTCTTGGGAATCAATTTAGAGAATAAAAAGAAAAAGATAATGTTTGCAACCACCCAAACTTTTTTTCAACATACTTGTTAAACAAAGCAACCAAGAATTTTATGCCAAGTATAAAAAAATATATATATTTTTTTTTATACCAAATACAAGGATCACGGACAATGAACTTCCATACATTATGACATTTGCTTACATCCAAAAGTGTTGGTAATTGTCATTCATATAATCAGTGTCCACATTTAGTTGTCATATAACCACCTTCCCAATCAAATCTACTTGTCAGTATACAACGCTCTGATGCATTAAGGCTTTTTTTTTCCCATTCTATGCCTATTAGGAAAAGCTTAGTGAATCAGGCTCCAAGTGCAGAAGAAGACTTCACAATAAATAGACTAGGCCACTATCTAGGGGCAGTGGGACCACTAAGCCAGTCACAACTTCAGAGGGTGGGTGGTCAGCTGTCCAAATGCCTAAGGGAAACCAGGATGTTATATCCACCCTCTGGCAAGTGTTCCAGTGTAAGGTCAAATGTACTAAGCTTTTCTCCTCATGGATGCAAATGGGTCAATTCATTAAGGTGTTTTTCTGATTCTGTATCTAGAGGAAAAGACCTTGATGACTTGAGCCCAAAACAGAAAATTCCTATAGCACATCTAGACCACAGTGTATTTCTACTAACTTTAGAATCAACAGGGGTCATGCAGCTGGATAATTCATTACGTTGGTCTGCAGCCAAAATGCTTATGAAATGAATGTACCGTATTTTCCGGCGTATAAGACGACTGGGCGTATAAGACGACCCCCCCTTTTTTATACATATTTTTAAGAAAAAAAATAATTTTACACTCAAACAGGAGCAACCCTATCTATGAAAAGGCAACACTACAAATACCGTATATCAGGCCCTAAAAACCAATACACCTCTTATTAGGAAAACAGAACTAGCAAGCAGCTATAGATCCCCACACAGAAATAATTGTAAAACTATACTAATAAGCAGAATAAATGTTTCAAAACAGCTATGAACAGAATAACATCCAACAATTAAAAACTCATAAAAACTATTAAACATTCTCCAAACACCAATAAAATATTTCAAAAAAGCAGACACATCACATAATATTAAATAATTAAAATGGCAGTCAATCAAGAAAAAAATAAACTTTAAAAGCCACCTTTACTTACCCCCTCCAGCAGCCTACTCCTCTTCCATGCAGGCCGTAGCACACACCAGAAGCAGCAGTAATGGCTAAGCTCTATACTCATGGTCCTCTTCCTTAGGGCCCATGTCTCTCACACACACCATGTCATGCCCCCATGACCATACCAGTCATGCCCCCATGACAAGTTTCTGTCTCTCACACACCAATCATTTCCCAAACAGTCTTTGACACACACACCAGACACCTTCCTGAACAGTTTCTCTCATGCCATACACACACACACAGGCTTCCCACTCCCGTGTTCTGCTTAACGTACATATACGGGCTTCTCACTCTCATAATCACTTTCTCTGTCTCTCACACACACACCAGTCTCTCTCTCATTTCCATGCTGGCTCTCCACGTGCACAGGCTTCTCATTCCCTGAATCACATTCTTTCTCTCACATTCACACACACACCAGTCTCTTTCTCTCACACACACCATCACCTTATCAACCAGTCTCTCTCTCATGCACGCACACACACACACAGCCCTCCCGCTCCCATGCTCTCTCTCACATAATCAGGCTTCTTACTCCCATGCTTTCTCACATACCCAGATTTCTCACTTCCATGCTTTTTCTCTCTCTCACAATCACATACACATCAGTCATCTCTCTGAGCAGTCACTTTCATTGTCTCTCACATATACACACACATGAGCTCGCTGACCAGTTTCTCTCAATCACACACAAGCTCTCAATCAAATGCATTCTCTCACTTACACACACAGGCTGGCTGCTTCTCTCTCTCTCTCTCTCTCACTCACTCACTTCCACTCCCCCCCCCGAGCACAAATAGTAGCTGCAGCAGCCTCCTCCTCCAGCCCCCGCAGGCCAAGAAAGAAGAAACCCATCGGCCGCGGGAGGCTCATGCTGCTGTCTCCTTTCCCGATTACCAGCTCCTTCGACTGCTCGGGGGCCGATGCTGCTGTTGCTGCTATTTTTTCACGCGGCACGGCTCTTTCTTCTTCCCGCGCATCACTTCCTGTTCCGGTTCAAAGGGGTGGGGGGGGGTGAGCGGGAAGAAGAAAAGGCCAGCCGCGGATGCCCCAGCTTTTTTTTTTTTTTTTTTTTGCACCGCTGCCGTTCCCGCTGGGCTTGAACGTGCTGATAGCCCAGTGGCAACGGCAGTGCGGTGCGCGGGAAGGAGAAAGCCGTGCCGCATGAAAAATAGCAGCGGCGACAGCAGCATCGGCCCCCGAGCAATTGAAGCAGCTGATAATAAGGAAAGGAGACAGCACCATGAGCCTCCCGCGGCCGATGGGATTCTTCTTTCTTGGCCTGCGGGGGCTGCAGCTACTATTTGTGCTTGGGGGGCGGGGGAGAGGAAGTGAGTGAAAGAGAGAGAGAAGCAGTCAGCCTGTGTGTAAGTGAGAGAATGCATTTGGTTGAGAGCATGTGTGTGATTGAGAGAAACTGGTCAGAGAGCAGGTATGCCCTATATGACGATACCCGGCGTATAAGACGACCCCCGACTTTTGAGAAGATTTTCTTGGGTTAAAAAGTCGTCTTATACGCCGGAAAATACGGTAGTCAAACTTTACTAAATCTGGGTCACTGAGAAGGAAAATGATGCTTAAAATTGTTGATTGGCTTTAGTTTTCAGATATGTTACTGGGCCAATATATACAACCTTTGACTTGGGACTTGCAGAGGATACGTGAGTTAAGGGAAAGAATCTCAAACTAAACCAGAAATGACAAATGTACATCTTTGTTACCACCCTTATACATCAAGCCAGTTCTGATGAAGAACTTTGTCAAGCCATGGACAAAACTAAAGCAGCCTTCAAGTACCTCAGTGGTAAATGTCCAAGGATAAGTGACGCTAAGACAAAGGAAAGTATCTTTGTTGGCCCTCAGATTCATGAACTTCTTCAAGATGATACATTTAACCATGCAATGCATGGCAAGGAAAAGACAGCATGAAAAGCCTTCCAGTGGTGATAACAAATTATCGCAGAAACAACAAGGCAGACAACTAAAAGGAGTTAGTATAAAACCTCCTCAAGGCATACAAAAGCCTTGGTTACAAGATATCACTAAAGATGCATTTTTTGCACTCTCACCTAGATTTTTTTCCACCAAACTGTGGAGCAGTTAGTGATAAGCATGACAAGTGATTTCACCAGGACATTGCAGCAATGGAAAAATGGTATCAGGGCAAATGGAGCCCATCAATGCTTGCAGTCTATTGCTGGAAAGTGACAAGAGATGTTCCATTTAATGAACACAAGAGTCAAGCCAAGAAGAGCAAAGGAGCCTCCAAATAACTAAATTATGTACATATTTATACTTAATAGTTTTTAGCCTTTTGTTTCATAGTACATTTTATTTCTAAAATCCTTTTGCTGATTTAATTTTTAAAGTGTTACATAAACAGGACCAGTGAAATATTATGCAACCATAAATAATTTTTGAATCTCATATTTATCTTTTTGCAGTTAGTGGTAATAATAGAATGGGTTAAGAACATTCTTTTTCTACATTAAAAACAATAAAAATATATTTAAAAAAAGGGAGATAAGATTGGTAAACAGTCATATGGAGCATATCAGCATCAATAATAAATGGCACATTTTATTGCTGAAGCAGATGACTTCTAAATGTTTGCCTACCAGTGTAATTTGTTTAGGTGTGGGAGGGAGGGAGGGAGAGAGAGAGAGACTAGCCATAATACTCTAACCCTAGATAGGTATTTATATCTCTATGGGAGGCCCACCCAGTAACTCGAGGTGAGATTTAGGTGTTAGTGTAGGGGTTAGGGGCCACTTTGACATTCAATGTGAGATGTACGAACAGAACAGTGCTCTCTTGTGAACATTTGATGACCCTCGGAGTGAGGAAACTCACCCAAAGATGAGATTTGTGCAATGTCCTCTCAACCTAGCTGATGTTACCCAGGTAGAGAGTCCATCAAGCTAGGTTGAGAGGACATTGCACAAATCTCATCTTTGGGTGAGTTTCCTCATTCCGAGGGTCATCAAATGTTCACAAGAGAGCACTCAAAGCACATTTACTGCATTTTGATAAATCCAGGGCCATGTTTTTTAAATAATTAAGAGCTTGCATTAATGTCATAATTTTAAACTTTAGCCTTTTCTATACTGGAAGCTGATAAAGAACCTGTAGCACTGGTGATATATGTTCCCGCAAAGGTGGTCATGCAATCTTCACGCACACTTTTCTAGCAACATTCTAGTCACAGAAAAAAACAGGCTTTATACCTGTGGCAAGTTTCAAAGTAAAAATATTGTGCATTAACACTCTGAAAATTCTGAAGGTACAAAGTATGTGCCATTCTTGTCCCAAAGAGGACAATCTAAAAATTGCCCCCCTTGATGACTCTGGTATCTTATCCATTGTAAATAAAAAAAAAACACTTTTGTCTAATGCAATCTAAAAAGTCAGAATCCCAAAGAAAATGCTAACATCATGCTGTTTTTACACATTTGTATTCATGTAACAAAAACACATTTGTTTCCCTACCTATCATAAACACAAAAAAAAAAACTGCTAAAAATCAACTCAGCAACTTTGAATGCTTGCTAAGAACTTCTAAGTTATTTCTTAGAAAAATAAACACAAAAAAAAATTCAGGCATGTGGTGAGCAATATTCAAAGCCATTTACTCAGATAAAATGGCCTTTCTGAAAATTATTCTCCTTTTCTTACTTAAAATTGCGCATGGGCCTCCATAGTGTGCATAGAAACATGTCCTGGAGCATGTTTAGGTCAGAGGACTAAAACTGCATTTTAATTTCTGATCTGTGGGGCAGATTTTCAAAGACCTATGCATGTAAATCCAGGAGGATTTATGCGCGTAGCGGGGTTACGCGCGCAGGGCCTGTTTTCAAAAGGCCCGGCGGTGCGCGTAAAGCCCCGGGATGCGTGTAAGTCCCGGGGCTTGAAAAAAAGGGGTGGGGTGGGGGCGGGGCGGGGGCGGTCCAGGGGCAAGGTGGGGGCAGGGTCAGCGGCTCCTGGCACAGTGGCCATTTGCCGCTGTGTCAGAGATCGTGTGCTGGCAATCGCGCTTCTTTTAAAATCTACCCCTATGTGCACTATTGTGCCCTCACTTGGCCACTCACACAAGTAACAGATGCAAAGGTACACAGGCATTTTTAGCACACTTACTTTGCACTAGCAAATTTTCAAAGAGAATCCACTCAGGTAGAGGATTGGCACTCGATCACTACAAACACCTCTTCATGAAGTAGATCTGCTGCGAGGCAAACAATAGTAGAACAGTGATGTTCTGTGTGCTGTCGATTTGTATTGAGTGCATTTCAGCCTCTGTCACATCACTTGCAATGGTCTCCTGAATGAGCAGTCAAATTGTCTCTACAAATAGATGAACAATACTTTTGGAGAGCAAAGACCTTCTACCACTGCTTGTTGCCAGCATGGGATCTATTTAATGTTTGAGTACTTGCCAGGTACTTGTGACTTGGATTGCCCATAGTTGGAAACTGGATACTGGGTTTGATGGACCTAGGTCTGATCCAGTATGACATATCCTGTTTTCTTATGCTGTTCTTACCTTTTTCTCTTGAGCAATTCAACTTTTACTTTTTTTCTAAATAATTAGTTATGTGCGCTTTCATAGAAAGATTGTGTTTGCTAAGAAGTATAACAAGTTCTAAAAATATTTTAAGTATAGATGGCCTCTGATATATTTCCCCTACAAATGACTCTGATCTTGCCTATCTCTTTGACAATATCAGTAATTCACACCTGAACTCTCCACCTTTTGTGTACTTCTTTGTGCCTGTTGATTTGAGAATAGTTATGCTTCTATATCTGTACTGCTGCCCTTCAAAAAGTAAGCTTCAACATTATTCATGTTCTTCTATTCTTTAATTGATATGATTTCTGTCTTTCATTTCTTCAGTGAAGGAAGATCAAACAGACAAAACAAAATGGGATCAATTTTCAAATGACTTACCTAGCTAAAATTGAATTTTAGTGGGTTAAATCTGTTCCATTTATAATTTGACCCTTCTAATAGTTTATATTTGGTCAAATTCACAGACTGGCTGTATTTAGATAAACAAAAAGGTGGAAAAATCAAGGGCACACTAGAAGTGGGTTAGTGCAAATGTTCAGTGGTAGGCAGTTAAAGAGTTCAATTTCTGAGACCCACTAAGGGTATGACATGAAGAAAATATTGTTTATCATGCAATAAATGCTGTTTAATTTGTAATATAATAATATGATATTCATGATATTGTGCAATATTTAAGCCTAAAACTCCTCCCAATTAAAATGAGCTGCTTTGCATGTGGTATGCATTAATACAATTTTCAACTGCATGCACAGCAACTCATGTATTTCTAATTCTATGCTAATCAAACGGTGTGGATTGCCAGAGCCATGCCATTTGCTGAAAAGTTAGCTACAAACTGAAAGGGGTACTTAACTTTTCCCTGCAACATCAGGACATTAATGCACGTCCCAATGCTGCAGTCCTGCTATATATAGGGCCACCAGCCTTTATATAGCCCCAGTCCACCATGAAGAATCCCCCCGGCGATCTACTTAGACTCAACATTCACCTTTAGAGTTGGACCAGCAAGGGCAAAAGTCTAAAAATGTGCTTGGTGGTCCATACAGCAGACTCATGGATTGCTGCTTTTACCTCCTGCTTCAAGGCTGACCCATTGCCAGCAGAAGCCGGGGGAGATCCTCCAAGATGGATGTGGCAGGCCCCTGCATGCTGGCTGCCTCTGCTGCTCCTGGGGATGCCGACGCTGCTCTCCCATGTCCAAATGGCAGGCTGCAGTACTCAGCCAGCCAACCTTACCCTTCTCAAAGGGCCAGCGGTGGGAAACAATGATCGGCACTTCCTGATGATTTCACCACTTGGGTCATATATAAGACCACTCCTGCAGTTGATCCTTGCCTCGGCAATAAGTCGACTGTCATCCGGTAAAGCTAATTGCCAGCATTGTACCTGCGTTCCTGCTCCTGGTCTCTGTGTTCCTGTCTAGTGTTACTGAGTTCCTGATTCTCATTCCTGGTTCCTGTGTTGGCAGTCTGGTCTGTGTTCCTGAATTCTTGTCTTTGTCTTCCTCATGGTCAGTCTTCTGCTCTGCATCTACTGGTCTTTGGTGACTTCTGTACTTGCCTGTGCTGTTCCTCGTCTCCATGCCACCTCTCCATCTCTCATTTCCTTTGGACAGATTTCTGGTTTTGACTTCGGCTTGGACACTGACTCTGATTATACTCCTCCTGCCACTGATCACTGCCTAGACACTGACCTTGATTGTCTACCGCCTGCCCTGACCACCGCCCATCTCTGACTCCACTGTTTTCACCCTCCACTAGACTCTGACTTGCAACTCTATCTTCTGATCAGATCTTCACCTCAGCAGCAGAGGCCCACGCCTAAGACCAGCCAGCTCCAGCACCCAAGGGCTCAATCTAAGGGGAACGTGGGTTGAAATAGGTGAAGTTCCAGTTGGATGTCTGTCACAGCTCCACCAGCTAATGGTGGGGACCTGCCAGGGCTTCTCCTGCCAGGGCTTCTCCTGGCAGGTTGCATCAATTCCACCTCGGTCCAAGGGTCCACACCCACAACAAAAATAAAAGATTTAAAGTTTTAAAGTGATGCTCTGCCCCTCTTCTCAAACCCCTACCTTTTCCAAAAACACCACCCCCTGGTTCCAACACCCCCTCCTGGGTTCCAACTCCCACCCCTGAATGCATCCAACCCCCTTACTTCCAGAATCCCCTGGTGTCTAGTGGAGCCCCCCCCCCCCCCCCCCCCACACACACACACACACACACTCACATACCAAAGCCCACCTTCCGGATCCCTCCATATCTTTGAAGAAATCTATTGTGTCTAGCGAGGCCCATAGCAACCCCTAAGCTCCCAGCCAGTCACCACTATCCTGAAAGATGGCACAGACCTGCCTTTGCCTCTATCACATGATAACCTAGAGATTTTATTCAAAGGTATTGGGGGGGGGGGGGGGTTCTGGATGGTGGGACCCTCTAGACACAAGGATTTTCTTCTTTGGAAATGTGGTCCGTGGACAGGGGAGTTGGATGCCTTTGGGAGGGTTGGAACTGGGGGAAGTGTTTGAACCTGGGAATGGTGTTTTTGACAGGGGAGGGGTATGGGAAGGGGGCTAGGGCTGGGGCATCGCCTCACAACTTTTAAATCTTTTTTAAACTTCTGCCCCTGTTGGGCAGTGTCTAGATGTGGCGGAGGTGGGTGGGCAGGGTCTAACCAGATGCTGAGGGGGGATTTCTCATGGTGGGAGGGAGTTATTTCAGGCCACTAGTGGACCTTTAAGATAATGGAAGCCCTGTGCAAAGGGGTTCAACATCAAATCATTTTCATGGGTTCCCTGCAATATTTTTTCTCGCAGAGTTTTTCCTTGAGAATTAATACCACAAGAAGCCTCCATATTTTTTCGTGGGGAGGAAAAATACATGAGAATGCAACTCCCCCTGATATTTTACCCCTCCTATGATAAAATATTTCTACTTAGTAAATGAATACCTAAGTTATCTAAATCTAGCTGTGCAAATTTTGATTGGGTAGATTTAGCAGAATTTTCAGTTGAATAGTTAGCTGGTTATGTTCAACTAAAAAGTCAGTTAAAGATAACAAGCTACATTTAATCAGTTACCTTGGCCACGCAATGACGGTTTGAAAATTGATCCCAATTCAGTATTTTTTTCGTTGCAGTAGGTCGGACACTGGCAATTTTTTCCATCCTTATGATTAAATGTTTTTTATTACAACATACAGGTCGATCCAGTAACGTGCAGTTAAAGATTGCCCGTCTGTAACGTGCTGGGAGCGCACAATACAGACGAGTAAGGCCATCCAGCCATACAGTCTCCAGTTTCACGCGTCCTTAGCGCTTCCTAAAATAAACACCTAACCCTTTCTGCACCCAGCATGTAAATGAACGAAAAAGCTGTATAATGAAGGAATTAGCTATTCCCCTCCGATACTGTAACGGGCGCTGATATTATCTCCTTAGGAACGCGCTGTTTTGCCGCGGCCTTAACCTGTTAGTTTACCGCCTCCCCCTAGTAGGAGTTAGGACTGTGTAACAAATCCATCGACACCGCTTAAGATACTCAAACACAATAAAACAATAAGCCTGGCACCTTCCTTGATGTAGTACGTCCCGGATGCCCCCCCTCCCCTCCCCAGCGTGCCCGCCACTACCCCTTTCATCAGCTGCATCCACCCATTATGCCCCTCACGGGCATGTCCCGCTTCACAGAGCGCTCCCACTCAAATCCGTTCATGGGTATATACCCTTTCGCCCCCCTCACAGCGCCATGCTACCACTGCGACCCGGAGGAGGTGAGGCACAGCGGCGAAGACAGACGGGAGAGGAGAAAAAGCAGAGCCGAGCAAAGCAAAAGCGTGCAGCAAGCCGGCGAAATAGACCTGTGAGCAGAGGCAATAGCAGCGGTTCGGTAAGCCTGGTACCCTCCTTGATGTAGTACGTCCCGGATGCCCCCCCCCCCCCCCCAGCGCGCCCGCCACTACCCCTTTCATCAGCTGCATCAACTGCGACCCGGCAGTCCTGTGAGGCCTACAAAAAAAAAAAATCCCCGGCTCCCGCGCCCCCGCACTGGCCCGCCGACTCTAACCCCCCCCCCCCCCCCCCCCACCCG
The DNA here is from genome assembly GCF_901001135.1 of Rhinatrema bivittatum. Classification (NCBI taxonomy): domain Eukaryota; kingdom Metazoa; phylum Chordata; class Amphibia; order Gymnophiona; family Rhinatrematidae; genus Rhinatrema; species Rhinatrema bivittatum. The sequence goes on from NC_042623.1 coordinate 93,271,301, forward strand.
CCGATCGGGCAGATAGGCGGCGGCGACGAAAACCAAAGCAATTTTTTTTTTTTTCAAAAAGCGACATCACACATTGCATAAAATAATTTCTCCAGCCTTAAAGCGACTTACTTTTGGGATCTGTCAAGATCCCAAAAGTAAGTCGCAAAAGTAACTTACTTTTCTGAAGCTATCAGGAACATGATCTTAGCTCCTCCGGACGAAGACGAAGATGGCCGCCTGCACGGGGAAAGCGTGCAATTGGCCGCTGAAGACGTGACCTCACGTCTTCAGCGGCAATTGCATGCTTTCCCCCATGCAGGCGGCCATCTTCGTCTTGAGCTACGATCGTGATGGCTTCAGAAAAGTAAGTTACTTTTGCGACTTACTTGACAGATCCCAAAAGTAAGTCGCTTTAAGGCTGGAGAAATTATTTTATGCAATGTGTGATGTTGCTTTTTGAAAAAAAAAAAATTGCTTTGGTTTTCGTCGCCGCCGCCTACCTGCCCGATCGGGAGGAGGGGGGGGGGGGGGGGGTAGAGTCGGCGGGCCAGTGCGGGGGCGCGGGAGCCGGGGATTTTTTTTTTTTTTTTGTAGGCCTCACGGGACTGCCGGGTCGCAGTGGATGCAGCTGATGAAAGGGGTAGTGGCAGGCGCGCTGGGGAGGGGGGGGCATCCGGGACGTACTACATCAAGGAGGGTGCCAGGCTTACCGAACCGCTGCTATTGCCTCTGCTCGCAGGTCTATTTCGCCGGCTTGCTGCACGCTTTCGCTTTGCTCGGCTCTGCTCGGCTCTGCTTTTTCTCCTCTCCTGTCTGTCTTCGCCGCTGTGCCTCACCTCCTCCCGGAGCAAGGCTGCTTTCGCGCCCTGCTCCGGGAGGAGAGACACAGCGACGAAGCAACAAAGACTTTTCGTGTTTTTTTACACTTCCTGGTTCCTGTCATTCCAAATGCCATTTGAAATGACATTTGAAATGACAGGTACCGTCACACCCTGGTTACTGTATAGGCGCTGTATTAAGCGCCTATACAGTAAAATGGGTTACGCGGCCATAACCCTTCCCTACCGCTTTAAAGCCGCGGCATGCATTTGCATGCGATTAGAGGAGAGTATCGGGGAGTTAGTGAAGAGAACTGTGGGTGCGGGGAGGAAGGGTGCGCCTGACACTGCCGCACTGTTTCTACCGCGGCCTTACTGGATCGACCTGATAATTGGGTCTTCTTTTGAGTGATACTTAAAAAACAACATGAGCTAATGATCAGATTTTGTACAAATAAAAATGTTGAAAATGGACTTAAAATCATAGGGGTCAATTTTCAAAAGTCCGCACGCGCATGTTATAAAATATGATTCCCGTGCGCACATGTGCTCTAGATTTTAATGTCCGTGGGTGGCCTCTTCCGTGCACAACGGGGTTTTCCCAGTTCCCTATCCACCTAACTACCCTTCCTACCTTTTCCTCTCGCCCCCCTGACCCCTAACCCCTATCTATTAGGGTTTTTTTTTTATTACTTATTTCTCCTTTGGAGCAGAACTAACTTTGGTGAGCTGGGCAGCTGCTAACATGCGCTTCCCCAGGATAGGGCCTATGTCTGCTGTCCTGATTGGCAGCTGCCCCACCCCTCCCTGCCCCTTGCCACTCTTTTTCATTGGCCCGGCACTTTTGCACATATCAGGGGTTACACGTGTGGCCGAGCCGTTTCTTAAATGTGCTCAGCGCGCATGGCCTGGCCACACACATGACCCCCGGATTTTACACGCACAGGCTTTTTAAAATTCGGGCATAAGCTTTCTGTGCACAGTCTTGTTCTTTGTCATGATCATGTATCTTATTATGATACTGATCCTGATCACTTTTCCATTTGCTTTCACCTTGCTATTCTGACACTCTTTCTTCCAAAGAAATATTCATATCTTATCCCAGCAAAGGTTCTTCAGTTTACGTTAGGAACACTGCCCGCGGGTTTCCCCGCGAGCAGGCTGCACTCACCTCACCCCATGTGGCCGCCCGACGCGGCACGGACGCCGCCGAGGTTGGGCCTTCCTGTGCGGCTGGAGCTGCGGACTTGCCTTCCCCTGTGACCCGGAGGCCGCCCATCGAGTCTCCTCTTCACCGCGGCCGGAGCCACGGACTTTTGCCTGCCTTTTCTCCTCTTCACGGCACAGGAGCCGCCGCCAACGCCATCAACATCTTCTCGGCCGGAGACCGCAAACCCTGGCCTGGACTGACGGCTGGAGCCGCCCATGGGGGCTCCTGCAGCAGCTGGAGCCGCTGCTGTCTTCGGGGCCTGCGTTCATGCCCAGCCCTGCTGCCGCTGATGCTGGCGTTGGTGCAGGACCGCTGTCCACGGTCCTGCACAGCTTCCTTCTTTCTCCTAGGTGTACGGCCGTGCCTCTCTTCTATATTTAAAGGACTCACGGCCGGATATGCCCTGGGTCCCACCTTTGTGACTGTTTCCTGTTGCGGCCCTATAAAAGGGCTGGTCTTGTCATTGTTCTTGGCCTTGCATCGGAGTGACTTCCCTCTGGAGGCTCCTGCCTGCCAGAACTCCGTCAGGTCTTCTATCTTCTTCGTGGAGCTCCTCGTCTCGTCTGCTTCGTACCATGTCTTCGTGTCATGTCCTCATTGCCTGAGGTCCCCGTCCAGGTGTCCTGGTGTCTCATCTCCTGACGTCTCAGCCTTCCTGGTGTTCTAGCCCTCCTTGGTGTTCGTGCTTGCTCCGGAGCCTTCTGTTCTGCCGGCCGCGGATCTCCGGTTGATGCAGCTTCGTCATGGGAGATGCCGGCAGTGGACTGGTGTCCTGTGCTCCTGAGTCGTCTTGTCCTGCCAGCCTTCGTGGTGCTTCAGATGACATCTGGCTTCGTCGTCGGAGTCCCACCTCGTCTGGATTCTTCCCTGCGCTTGTCCCGCTCTCCTCGTGGTCCGTGCCCAGACTCCTTGGGCTGTGTAGGGTGCATAGTGGGACAGGGTGGTCCGCGACCAGCCCATTGGTTCCGCCCATGAAGGTGGGCTGAGTAGGGCACCCTGAGAGACAGTGCCAATTGCTACCTGCCCAGCTTCTCGTCTTGTCTGGACTTCATCAAGTTCCTCATCTTGCCTCTGATGCCGTTGCATCAGCCCTGGTGTCATGTCTTCAACAGCCTTGGTGTCATGTCTTCAATAGCCTTGGTGTAATGTCTTCACTTCAACCCTCATCTGTGATGCCGTCGCATCAACCTTGGTGTCATGTTTTCATGTCAAGGCCTCCGTCTGCCCTCATCCTCAGACCGGCCTGCTGCTCCATGCTGATCCAAGAGGCAGGTCCGAAAGGGCTTGGAACGGTCGGAGGACCGTTCCCCTATCAACATCATCTTATTGTTGGAGCTGGGAGCTTGCAGGCCCGGCAGAGGGTAAGACCGTGTCTCTACCATCCTGGGATACGTCGCCAACCCTTGGTTCGGTCCTGGATCCATCTGGGGTCGGGCTGAGGCCCAAGGACACACTAAAACACCCCCTTCTCAACAGAATGCAAGGCCTTTCGAGGCCACTACACAACAGTTTATTCAGAAAAAGTGGATTAATGCTTGAATAAGCCTTGGAATATTGTCATTTCACTTTTTCTGTTGTTTATGGCTCATATTTAACAATTATGGGCCGGATTTTAAAAGCCCTACGAGTGTAAATCCAGAGGATTTACGGATGTAGGAGGGGTTTCACGCTCCGGGCCTTTTTTATAAAGGGCTGGCAATGCATGTAAAGCCCCAGGATGCATCTAAGTCCCGGGGCTTTACAAATGGGGTGGTCCGGGGCGGGGGTGGGTCCAGAGGCCTCCGGCACAGCAGCCATTTGCTGCTGTGTCAGAGGATCGCATGCCAGCAGGCTGCTGGCGCGTGCAACTTGCACCTGCCTGGAGAAGGCGCAAAAGGGGCAGGTTAGGATAGGGCTAGGGGGCGGGAGGGTTAGGGGAAGGGGTGGAAAGGTTAGTATAGGGGAAGGGAAGTTCCCTCCCAGGCCGCTCCTATTTCAGAGTGGGCTGGGCTGGGAGGGAAGGCTGCGGGCATCAGTGCCCACAAAGTGCACTAGTGTGCAGCCCCTTGCACGTGCTGACCCCCAATTTTACAACATGCGGGCGGGCGTATATGTGTGCACGCCGGGCAGCATGTGCACATGTACATCTGCGCGTATGTTTGAAAATCTACCCCGATATGGATAGATTGATAGCTGTATGCACATATTTTAAAAAACATTACTTTTGCCTTTCTGGTAATCAACAGCACCACTCCTAAATCATATTGTGCTCTTCTCTTGGAAACACAAATTTCAGCATTTTTGGAGAAATGAGGTTTTCTCAAGAACTAACATTAACAATACATGCTACATAACTATTTACATAGCTACATGAAATTTTGAGGTATGTAGATTCTTTGATCGACACCAGTCTATATGCATATTTGGTCTGTATAATTTCTATACAGCTTTGTTTACATTTTATATTTCACAAACATATACTGTTTAATAAAACTCATAAAACACATTAGCACAGAGGATGACTACTAAAATGGTCAGCGGTCTTTGTTCTAAAGCATATGGGTTAGACTTAAAGATCTAAACATGTATATCCTAGAGGAAAGGTGAGATAGAGGAGATATGATAGAGACATTCAATATCTCAAAGGTTTCCATGCACAGGAGGTGAGTCTTTTTCAATTGATAGGAAGCTGCTGCCTGTCTCCTATCCTGGGACATTGCTATTGAACACCAACCATGGAACTCCATGCAACATCACTCCATGGAAGGTTGAACACCACCTATGCAAGACCACTCCATGGAAGGTTGTTGCTTCTGACCCTTGGCAGGGGGCTGCTGGCGTGCCACCTGACTTCTGGAAGGAGTCGAGGGCATGCTACTTTTCTCTGACTGGAAGAAGGGGTCCTCAGGCTACTATTAGAACTTCCACCCTTCCCAAATGCCAGTACTAGTGGGTGCTGCTTCTGCAAGTGACATGCCCCAATGGTTTCCCATGACTGACATCCTTTGCACAGAGATTACACGTTGCAAAGATTTGGTGGTCCCTAATTTTAAAGTGGCTCTAGATCACAGATTTCTTGCACGATCTCTTCTCTGCATCCTTAGCAGAGGATGCTGGCACTGGAGCTAAGGAAGAGGATAGACTCTGAGGAACTATGCCAGGGGCATAAATCATGCTCTCTACCTGTGCTGCCTGCTTTTCATCCCTATCCTCATTTTACACAGTCTCCCCCATCAATGAACTGGATGATGGTACCACACTACTATATATACCTCCCAAATTTTCCTCTTCCAGTATACCTTCAATATCTTCTGATTCAGACAAGCTGAGAAAAGACTTTTCATCTGAATCAGTGGAGGAAAATATTGCCTTCACTGCATCATTATATCTGCTGCCACATTTTCCCTCTTGTCAAAAACAGATTGGCATGAAATATTCCTAGTGTCATCTGCACGCTGCAGCAGTACATGATCATCTTTATATGTCAGTTTCTTTGACATACAGCTGGCTCCTGCTACTTTAGAAGGCCAGAAGAAATCCTGCTTCATCTTAGGTGCAGGACTACTTTTTGGGTTCTTGCTGGTACTGCTAATGCCAAACTGGCCAGTTTTTGACACATTTACTTTACCTTCTCTACCTTTTCCTACCCCTGACATGATTCACTTTCTGTCACTGGGGATGTAAAGATTACAATGATTTACTATTTTGCAGTGGTATTGTAATCCCCACTGACTATACCAGTACCATGCTGATGTGTGGGGAACACAGAGAAACTGCTGCAGTGAGTTTCACACTGTCTGCACTACTTCTCTGATACTGACAGGCTTCACAAAACAGCCTGGTCTGCTTCAGTCTCTACCCTGCCCTCATATCTCACTTATGACCACTGCCCACATTACTCTCTACCCAGACAGGCACAAAATCAAGCAAATCTCCAGTCTGCCTTCAATCATCAGAAAGGAAAAAAATAATACAGCAAACAACACAAATATTCTCTGAGACACAGATATTGTGACACAGCTCTGCCTTGTTACTTTCCTCTCTTGTGTGACTGTCACAGTGATTCTATAAAATGGGCAGCAGTGAAAAAATAGTTTGAAAAAAGTTTAACTAGAACTCAGAGAGAACTGAGTATTTGCCTTCACACAGACAATGTCTTCAGAAGGCATGCAGAGCAACATTCTGACATACTCAGTCTTCAGCAACAGCATCATTGTCCCAGGCCGCAGTAATAGATCAGATTGGCAAATTACTATACTGTGGTATGTCATTTCTCTTGTCTCCTTTAAAATTTGCCCATCCTACCTTTCTTTGCTGACTGCCTGCTCAACACATTATCAATTTCTAACATGCACCTGTTGCTTTTCTATAAATTATATGAGTCCATTAATTATAATGACTTATAGAAATCATTCTATTTCAAATAAATAATGACTGCAGATTAGAGGAATTTTTATTTGCTGCAGATGAACAACTGCAACATATGTGGAACAGTCATACCAAACCTGATGAGGCAACTGAAAATTCTGGAGCGATAATGGCTAGGGTGGAATAAGGTTGCTGAAGCATTTGAAACAGACATCACAATCCTGCTATAACTCCCAAATGGAAAATCTTTTCTATTGTAGAAGAATATTGTAGGTAATTTGCAAATTGCAATCCATAGCTTCCTTTCAGCACACAAATATTTCAGTCATCAATCTGATACATTATTGCCATCATTTTACCAGACATAAAGCAATTTATTTCAGACTATCAAGCAAACATCTGAAAAAACTGTATGACATTGCATATTTAAGTAAAAACATATTCAAAAGGCCATATTTTTCAAAATAAATGAATTTTTATTGCAGTATTGTTATCAAGTGACCTTGTATCTATCCTGAAAAATAATGTAAAAGTACAAACTGGCTTGACCTTGGTTTCAGAACTCCTGAGCACAATGTGAATCTAAGACACTAAAGTAATTTGTTTGTGGCTCAACTTATAATAGCATAATTAAAATTGTTGTGTCTTTGACATGTACTGAAAATAGGCATTAATAACCAACTGAAGAATAGTGAATCAACAAAGCAGTACAGGGTAGTTATCCCAGAACCACTCTGTCTTCAAGCAGAAAGTAGTTACACCAATAGTGTGGTAATACTCCCTTTGAGAGCATGATTAATATGCAAAAGATATAAAAATGGATATAAAATGCTAGTAGTTTAAAATAAATTAATAAAACCCAGTGTAGAATATTAAAAAAGCTAATGAGACCTTAAAATTCAAAGAAAATGCCAGTGTTATAACTCTCTGCATGCAAGTGAATCCTAACAACCCTTCCAACATTTTCTGGCCTCTATAATCATGCCCGCCATACACTCCATATACATATAAAAACTGTGTTAGTATTACCTTATTTAAGTTATGAATAAAAATTATCACAACTAGTGATTAAGTGAATGCTGACATTCTATTACAAAATCATTTATCCAAAGTATATTCTCTGGGTTCAGAGGTCATAGTGTGCAACCATCATTGACCCTTATAGCAGTAACAACTGCCTCAGACATTTCTTGACTTCTTCCATTCCATGGAGAGTACAATGGGTGCTACACCTGGAAAAAAGAAAGCTTAGAATGATGGTGTACCTAATGCATCAACTCCCTCCCTCCACCACAACCACCCAGAACACCACTGAAGATTTAGAATATTTTGTTAAGGTATTTGAAACATAAAAGTCATGCACTATGCCTCAACTGGGATGATAAGAATGCAATCTAATTTGCTTAAAAATTCATTCCTGCATCTTGGCTAAGTCTATACCACCCTATATATTTCTTTCAAATATTCATTGTTCCTACTTTCTAATGCATGCAAACAAACCTACGTACAAAAATAGCAGTCACTTTGACTTCTGCTTCACAGTTTGGTTGGGCCTGAAAGTATTACTAAGACCCATAAATGCTCAACTGCTATGTATCTTGAGTGAGCCTCATAGATCAAAAATGTAATTTCCCACACTCCCACACAGTAACATGAATGACATGCCTTATCCAAGGAATGGACAATGGCTGATTTTCATGAACAGTTGCTAATCTTTTAGGATGGTGGAATTGCTTCTGCTGGCCTCCAAAAAGAACTGCATTTTCTCAAGCTAAAGGTCAGGCAAAAAGACGCTTGCAAAATAGCTGAAGTAAAGGAACACACCCAGAAGTCCTATATTAGGGAAATAGGGGAGGAAGTGGCACCTCTAGTCTCACAGTTGAACAGATTAAACACCCGCCACAACTAACTTGGATGAGGCCATCCATTATATTCAAAAAGATCAGTGGGCAGTGAATCAAGGCCTCCAAGAGGGGTTGTTAATAGAAGTGATGAAAGGTAGAAGGGGACAGGCAGTAGAACATCTGCACACAGCACTTAATTTGTGCGCATTTTATTATTTTACCTTACTGCTAACATAAAATATACAACTTATAAAATTATGCTTGTAAATAAAATGATACCTGTATAAAAGGACAAGATTTACCACATTCACCAAATAGTATTGATCATAAAACTATGTAACCAAATCTTAATGGCACCTGTCTAGAATGTATGTTCCTATACATTTATCATCATTATTTTATGTGCCTTCCTGTAAACCGTTGTGATGGTATTTAACTTAACGACAGTATAGAAAAGATTTTAAACACATAAATAAATTAATCAGAGACTGGGGCACCAAAGCCTGGTATTTGTTGGAGAGGTTTTTGCAATTACAAATAAGATGAACCTTCAGCAGCAGGCTGGCCGAGCTAGAAGGAAGACAGTGTCATCAATGAAGCGAGCTTCAAGTATGGAGTCTCTGCGGGATACCTCTAACCAATACCTTAGTGAAGAGGAACTGAGGTACTCTGAATCAATTCCACCCATCTTAATTGTGCCAGAAGGCGAGCAAGGCTGTCTTCACACCCTTCTGGGTAAGAAAAGAGAGAGAAGACCTCTGATTTTAACTTTTTGCAACCCATATCTGTGCCTCTTATAATGGGAAGGGGGAAGAAACAGGTTGGTATGTGAGATGAGAATAGGCACTGTGTCACCCTTTGGAGAGAGAATACTATAAGGTAACTGGGGTTTCAAACCATTGGCCCTGCAGGTGGTAGACTGGAGCTCTATTGAGAGAGGTATCCTATCTGCAGAGAACTGGGAGAAACACTAGTATTCCAGTTATTCTGGGATGGATCTACCTATAACCATTCATTGGATAAAGGGAAGCCAACCCTGTTCTCCCAGCTGTTTTAGGTCCTAGCCAGCAGGAGGTTCACTGCTGGCCAATGTCTTCCAAACTTCTAAGCCTTGTAAGGGAAACCACATTTTCATTGTTTCTGGGTTGCTCTGCTGCAGTCTGTAAGATAGGAAATCAATGTTATATTCTAATCCTTGCATTTTTCTTTCATTAAACTTCAGTAAAATCATAGCCCTTGTATTGTTTTTAATGACCCTGACTGGAAAGTAGTTTCTTTCTATATCACTTTGCCTAAGAATTTCAGATGTAATCAGTTGTGCCTTTGAACTGAACTCAACAAATAGCTTGATTTGTCCAATTTAGAGCAGTAATAATCTTCATGTGGGAAACCAAATGTCTTGGAACCCAGTTTTCATAGTCACTTGAGAGGGTGTGAAAACACAAGAGTATTCAAATGGGGATTAGAGAATAGGGATGTGCTTTCATTGAAAATGAATTGGGAAATTTTAACAAATTTTCATGTTTTGTTTCATTTTATTTTTAAAATGAAATAAAAGACAGACAAACACAATTTTATACATTTTCATTCTTTTGTTTAAAAAATAAATCCATAACCACTGGAGAAAGTTAAAAAAAAAACCCACTCTTGGCTGGCCCTCAATCACCCCAGACTTATTTACCCTCTTCATAGCTTGAAATTGCACCAGAAGAGCAAGGCTGGTGCCAAAGTTCATTTCTTCTGTACAAGAAAATGTCACTAGCCTGGACCAGGTCCAGGCCAGTGTAATTTTGAAGGACAGATATGAACCATGGTGCTGGCCTCAATCTTCCAGCACCATCTGTAACTGACTCACTAGTGAAGCAGGAATAACTAGGGATAACTTCTGCCTGTGAATACAATTTTAAGAGGGATCAAAAGGGATTGGGGGAGGGCTGGGAGCAATTTTCTAAATCTTTTTCCTGCTATGGCGTACCTGATAATTTTTAAAACTTGTTTTGGCTTTTACGCCTTTTTTTAAAATTTAATTTATTGTCTGCTTTATTTTTTTTCATTTTAAATATAGTTTAGCACGTGAATCATCAAAGCACCATTTAACATGGTGTGCAATAAGAGGCCAATATTCAAAAATGCCTAGAATAGCTAACTTATAGTAACATAATAACATAGTAATGAAGGCAGAAAAAGACCAAAATGGTAGGGGTGTGCATTCGTTTGCAATGTATTGGCAATAAGCAACGTATAGGGCCATATTCGTTGTGTCGCAAATCGTATAGCGATTTCCCATGAATACAACAAATCTTCACCGAATTATTTGGCCATCTAAAGGAGTGAATTTAAACAAAACCCCCACCCTCCTAACCCCCCCCCCCCCCCAAGACTTGCCAAAACTCCCTGGTGGACCAGCAGGGGTCCAGGAGCCATCTACTGCACTCATGCTGTTGGCTGCCGGTATTCAAAATGGCGCCAATAGCCTTTGCCCTTACTATGTCACAGGTGTTACCGGTGCCATTGGTCGGCCCCTGTCACATGGTAGGAGCAATGGATGGCCGGCACCATCTTGTGCTCCTACCATGTGACAGGGGCTGACCATAGTAAGGGCAAAGGCTATTGGCACCATTTTGATTACTGGCAGCTGACAGCTCGAGTGCAGGAGATCGCTCCTGGACCCCCGCTGGACCACCAGGGACTTTTGGCAAGTCTTGTGGGTCGACCAATGTATTGGTCGACCCTGTCACATGGTAGGAGCACAAGATGGCACCGGCCGTCTATTGCTCCTACCATGTGACAGGGGCCGACCAATGGCATCGGTAGCCCCTGTGACATAGTAAGGGCAAAGGCTATCGGTGCTATTTTGAATACCGGCAGCCGATGGCGTGAGTGCAGGAGATCGTTCCCGGCCCGCAGCCAGGCCTTCTTACCCTCTGCTGCCTAATCTAGCATCTGGCTCCACTTCCCTCATGGATGTAGGCCGCTGGCTCCATCCCCGGGCCATCTCCGGCGCTCCTGGTTCTACGATGGACTCCTGTGCTCTGCGGCAGGCCTCTCTGCATGGTCCGTGGAGAGACATTGCCATCCAGCGCTGCACCCCTCCCTTGGCGCGTGCACACATCTATGCTTCCTTTAAAAGGCCCATGGTGGGAACTTGGCCGCGGCCCTGATGATGAAGTTGTGAGGCTCTGGTATATAAGGCTGGGCTCAGCTCCTGTTAGTCACCTTTGCAACTGGTCTCCACACTGGTCATGTACTTCATTGCCTCCTGGTGATTCCCTCGTGTTCCTGGTTCCTGATCCCTTCGAGTTCCTGTTCCTGGTTTGTCTTCTTTGTTCCTGTGTTCATGCTACCCATCTTTCCTTATGGACTGATCTCCTGGACTTGACCTCTGCTTTGCCCGACTATACTATTGATCTTCTCCTGGACCCGACTACTGCTTTGCCCGACTACGCTATTGATCTTCTTCTGGACCCGACTACTGCTTTGCCCGACTATGCTATTGATCTTCTCCTGGACCCGACCTCTGCTTAGCCTGACCACTCTATGGATCATCTCCTAGTCCAGACCTCTGCTTCGCTTGACCATGCTGTTGCTTCTCTCCTGGACTTGACCTCAGCCTTGCCTTGCCACCACTCATTGATAGCCGCCTGCCCTGACTTCAACTTGTTCTACGATGCCTCCACTGTCTTCATCCTGGATGTTGCCTTCCAGGCTTTGGCCTGTTCTTGCTCTATCAGACTTTGGTTCCTTATTGGCACCCGGGTCTCTGAGACTCCACCTCGTCCAGTACAGACTCCTCAGTGTTGCTGTTGCTGCCTCTGGGCTGACTTCTCCATCTTCTCTTCGATGACTACACATGGAGGCCCACCTAACTCCAGCTGGCCCCGGTACCCAAAGGCTCAATCCATGGGGAACAAGGGCTGGTATTGGCGAAGCTCCAGCCCTCTGTCAGTCAGTAGAAATGTGATTTGGCCGAACCTTTCAGTTTGGCCTTAGTTATCGGCCCACCGCAGGAAATTTTGTTTTCCCGTGGTTCGGGCTGATTTTATTTCGGTTGCCCCGAACGAAACGCAAAACCCACTCCCAACCTTTCAAATTTAATTAATTACAACCTCTCCACCCTCCCAACCCCCCCAAAACTTGCCAAAAGTCCCTGGTGGTCCAGCAGGTGTCTCGTGAGTGATCTCCCACTCTCGGGCCACTGGCTGCCAGTAATCAAAATGGTGCTGATGGCCCTTTGCCCTTACCATGTGAAAGGGGCTAGCGGTGCCATTGGCCAGCCTCTGTCACATGGTAGGAGCAATGGATGGCTGATGCCATCTTAAAAAATGGTGCGGGCTATCCATTGTTCCTACCATGTGACAGGGGCCAACCAATGGCACCGATAGCCCCTGTCACATGGTAAGGGCAAAGGGCCATTGGCACCATTTTGTTTAGTGGCAGCCAACCACCCGAGAGGGGGATATCACTCCCGGGACCCTGCTGGACCACCAGGGAGTTTTGGTAAGTCTTGGGGGGGGGGGGGTTTGGGCAAGTCTGGTGGGGTCGGGAGGGTGAGGGGTTGCAATTAATTACATTTGAAGGGTTGGGGGTGTTTGTTTGTTTTTTTTAATGTGCCTTTTCTCCCCCTCCAAAAAAATGATAAGAAAACCACATGAAATTTCGTGAGTTTTCTTATCGTTTTGTCGGGCCCCCGAACCACAACGAAATAGGAAATATTGTCTCTGTTTCCTATTTCATTGCAAATGAATGCACATCCCTATCAGTCAGCCCACTCTGCCTGATGATGGTAGGGACCCATAGGATCTCTCCTACGGATAGCATCAACCCCACCTCGGCCCAAGGGTCAACCTCCTGCACAACACCTCTTAAGGGTAGTAACTGCTGCTCCGTGCAGGTTACCCCCATGTTTCTCTTAAGGGTAGTAACTGCCGCTCCATGCAGGTTAAGCTTTTTTTATTTATTCCCATCCTCTAGCCTTTTAGGGATCCACAGTGTTTATCCCATGCCCCTTTGAAATCCTTCACAGTTTTTGTCCAGCTAAGGTTAGCCAGATATGGTATCCTGGATATTCAACAGGATAAACGTCCTGCTGAATAACCCTGAATAAGTTATCTAGCCACCTTAGGCAATAAGTTTTGAACCAAATCAGCTATATTTTAATATTGGGAATAATTTTAAAGTTATCCAGCTAAAGGTAGCTGGATCACTGAAGGTTTAACTGGCTAAATTCAAAAGAAAGACAACAGTCTTTAAAAAAAATGAGACCTTACTGCTCTCCTCCACCCAATCCCTTGTAGGCAACGTATGAAATCAATTTTCCTCTTTCTCCCTTCCTCCCTCTTCCCTCTTCCCTCCTCCAACCCATAACCCCTCCACCTACCCATTTTCTTCAGAACCCCCCTTTCTGCTCCAGCATCAGGGTACACTATAATACTAATCCCAGCAACTTCCAATGTTCATATGATAGCAATGCTGGAAGCATAATCAACCTGCACTGATGTCAAAACAATCTCTGACAGCAAATTTCCAGCATTGCTGTCAGAGCAACGTTATAGTTTCATAAATTTTGTCAGTTTTGGGAATGTAGTGTTTTATAATTTTTTTCCTTTTGAGTTTTCACCTTTGCAAAGAACATTTAAAAAAAAGATATAGAAACATAGAAACATAGAAATGACGGCAGAAGAAGACCAAATGGCCCATCCAGTCTGCCCAGCAAGCTTCACACATTTTTTCTCTCATACTTATCTGTTTCTCTTAGCTCTTGGTTCTATTTCCCTTCCACCCCCACCTTTAATGTAGAGAGGAGTGATGGAGCTGCATCCAAGTGAAATATCTAGCTTGATTAGTTAGGGGTAGTAGCCGCCGCAATAAGCAAGCTACACCCATGCTTATTTGTTTTACCCAGACTATGTTATACAGCCCTTATTGGTTGTTTTTCTTCTCCCCTGCCGTTGAAGCAGGGAGCTATGCTGGATATGCGTGAAGTATCAGTCTTCTCCCTTGCTGTTGAAGCAGAGAGCCATGCTGGATGTGCATCGAAAGTGAAGTATCAGGCACATTTGGTTTGGGGTAGTAACCGCCGTAACAAGCCAGCTACTCCCCGCTTTGTGAGTGCGAACCCTCTTTTCTTCTCCCCTGCCGTTGAAACAGAGAGTTCTGCTGGATGTGTGAAGTATCAGTTTTTCTTCTCCCCTGCCGTTGAATCAGAGAACCGGCATGATGTGCTTCACGAATGTCGGTAAATAAAAGTTAATAAATAAATAAATAAATAAATAAATATGCATTGAAAGTGAAGTATCAGGCTTATTTGATTTGGGGTAGTAACCGCCGTAACAAGCCAGCTACTCCCCTCTTTGTGAGTGCGAATCCTTTTTTCCACATTTCCTCTTGCTGTTGAAGCTTAGAGCGATGTTGGAGTCACAGTAAGCATGTGGATGTTTATTTAATAAGGGTATTGACTCCAGGCAGTAGCCATCATTCTGGCGAGTCACCCACCATAGTGGAAACTATGGTGGAAATCATAGTTTCCACCATAGTGGAAACTATGATTGTAAAATAAAATAATCTTGTCGGGTTCACTCTCAGATTGATCAAATGTTTTGTATATATATGACTGCTCCCCAAAGAAAGACACTACTTGATCTTAGTTATAAGAGTCCAAACAAATGCCGAGGGCAAAGACCCAATATAGCTGGTGGCAATTAAATGCCTTATTCAAGGGTCAAACATTATAATTGCTACAATGAAAACAGGCATATGTCAGATAACAAACACACTTCTTTGTATGTAAAAATTGTATAATGCCTATTTCATTACATCAAACCAAACATTTACTTTAAATGCCAGGTCAAACCCTTCCTTTAAAAAGACTCACATATCAGCCAAGCTGATATTGAGAAAAAATTTAATGCACCAATAGAAATGAACCCTTTAACCACCAATCAAATTGTCTTCTTCATAAGGATATTTAAACAGAAAATCACATTTTCTTATTCATGACATGAGTTTAAAAGCACATCCCTCTGATGTGAGCAAACAATATAATACACTTAATATTATTTTTTTATGAACAATAAAATGTGGGGAATATCTGGGAAACACATACTCATACCCAAAGGTTTAATAAAAAACAGACCAGTCTACCTCCTTATTTAGGTCAGAAGGCTCAACTGTCTTTAATCTATAAATTCACTGCTGTTTCATTTGTACTAGACCTGTTATGATACTGCTTGTGGGCTAGGCCCACAAGCAGCCTCTCACCTCTCCACTGCCAGCCTGCCATCCCGACACCGCCCACTGAGGCTTGGAGGCCGCTGTCTGCTTTTGAAGCCAGGAGGCCAACCACGTCCTTCTCCTGCACGACTGGCTATGCTGCTATGATTCCAAGTGGCCTGGACGCCGTCGATGTCTTCCCTGCACTGGCAGGCCCGCCGCAGGCCTGCTGCAGTCCTGTCTTCATGGCCCGGAGGACGCCAACGTTATTGTCTTCCCTGTACGGGGAGTCTCCCCCTTCACCTCCATTCTTCCACCGCCACTGGAGCTGCCGCTGACTTCAGGGTCATCTTCGTGACTAGGCAACTGCCATTGACTGGGCCTTCCTTGCAGACTGGGCGCTACCTTCTTCTATTCTTCATGGCCTAGAGGCCACCGCCGTCCTTCTCCAGCGGCCTGGAGGCCGCCGTCCATCCAGGTCCTCTTCCACGGCCAGGAGGATGCCCCGGAGCTCCTCTTCATGTGGCCTGGGAGCTGCCATCTTCTTCTTTCTTTGCGACAGGGAGCTGCCGACATCAGGGCCTTCCTCTGCGGCATGGACGCCGCTGTCCAAGGTCCTGCCTCTTCCTCCTAGGCGTGCGGCCATGCCTCTCTGCTCCATTTAAATGGCCAGTTCTCCTGGGCTCCTCCTGCTGAGATTCTTGAGGTGTTTCCTCTGCAGCCCTATAAAGAGGGCCTTCCTTCAGTTTGTCTTTGCCTTTGCAAGGAGCTGCCTGCTCCTGGATTCTCCGCTGTTCCAGCTCTTCATCCAGGAGGCTCCGATGTCCATCCTTGCTTCTTCAAGGCACTCTGTTTCTTCATGAGAATTCCCTTGTCTTCCCTGTGGTTCCTGATCTTTCGTCTTCAGCTTCATTCCATGTCCTGGTATCTCGTCAGTTCCTGCGTCCTCATCTGTCCTGTTTCAAGATGTTCCTGTCTTCAGATGTCCCTGTCTTTGGATGTTCTTAGTCCTGATGACCCCGATCCAGAAGTACATGATGTTCCATGCTTTGTGTTCCAGAAATCCCTGATGTCGTCATCTCTTGAGGTCCCTGATATCCAGATGTCCCAGATGTCTAGATGCCCTGATGTCCTGATGTTCTTGATGTCCTATGTTCCAGTCCTGATCCTGATGTATCCGAGTTCCGAGTTCCAAGTTCTGAGTCCTGATCCTGATGTTCTCGTCAGCAGCGCAAGCTTCTGGAAGGCCCTTGCTTTTAATGTTCTGAGATCCATGTTCTGAGTTCCAAGATCTGAGTCTTGTATCCTGTTTCTGTCCTTGGGGTACCTTGTGCCTGCTTCTGTCCTTGACCTATTTCCTGAGTCTTTGTCTTCATCTCAGTATCCAGAGTCCTCGTCCTCATCTGAGTATCCGGAATACTCATCTGACTTTCCTAAGTCCATGCCTGAGCATCCGGTATCTCCATCCATGTCTGAGCATCCTGCATCCAAGTTCCAAACATCCGGGTCTCATCTGAGTTCCAAGTATCCTCATCTTGTCTGAGTTCCAAATATCCTTGTCTCTACTGAGTTCCATGTTTCCTTGTCTCATCCAAGTTCCAAGTATCCTCATCTTGTTCAAGTCTTCAAGCCTTGTCCAAGTCTCTAAGTTCCTCTCTTGTTCCAAGTTCCAGTACCATCGCCTATCCTCGACCTCTGTCCGTCCTGTCGCATGTGCCGTTCCCTAGCGGCAGGTCCAAAAGGGCTATCGAGTGGTTGGAGGGCTAGCCCAGAGACCAGCATTGCGTTGCTGGGTCTCTTCTGGTGCGTGCAGGTTCAGCAGAGGTCAGGGCTCCAGTGGTCAGCCTGTCCACCCATGCTTGGACACATCTTGCCTGTCTTGGTGCTTCCACAGAGCTCCTCTGCAGTCATGCTGTAGTCCAAGGGCACACCAATCTCCCCAGAATTGGGACTGCTCCCTAGCGCTCCCGCAACAAGACCTAAGTTTATTTATTTAGACATTTTATATACAATCGTTCAATGTAAAGATCACAACGGTTTACAATAATGACATTTATAGGTATAAATCAGCAAATAATTATGGGTTACATAGGAAGTATTCATAAATAGGTATTAACATCTATCAATTGAATTTTTCAAATGCATATTAATTAAAGATCAAGGACATAAGACATGAAGTACAAAAATAAAATAAAATAAAATAAAATAAATCATCACTCTGTACTTTTGCAAGTGGTTGGTCCAAAACTGAAAACGATAATAATAGCAATGTTAAACAAGCGGAGCCTCCAATTTAAGACAGCAAATACAATTATGGTGTTCTATTATCCAAGTACGGTGAGCACATTTAATTTTTCCCATATAAATTAATTATAGGGGCACCAATTCTCCTACCATTAATTAATTATAGGGGCACCAACTTCTACCATTGCACAGGATGATAGAAAAGTGAGTTGATATGTCCCACCTTGAGGTAAAGTCAAGACAGACCCATTAAATGATTATCGGCACACTGAACATGGGCTACATCCATGATGTCCTTTCTGACCCTTTTTGTTTTTTTAGACTACTGGCTTAGGGATGAAATCCTGAGCTTTAATGATTTACATTTATGAGATCTACTTGAAACCCCCTCTTCTGCAGAAGGCATTTGCTTACCAAAACACCAGTGATGTCAGGTCTTTGTTCTAGACATTTAGACATTTAGACTGTTACAATTTAGATCATTGGTCCCTAACTTGTTGTCCATGGATGATTATAGCAAGGAGCCTAAGAGAAGTGAGAGGAGATGAGAAAGCCTTTGTCATGAAGAGACCCAACAGGCCACCAGTGCATCCCATCCCACCAGCAGCTGAAGACTAAAGAAGCCCACAGTATCACCAGTACATACCAAGCCACCGGCAACCTGTGTGAAAGGAGGCTGCGGGAGCCCCCTCCCCTTGCAGACTCCAGAAAAAAGAGAGGAAGAGGTCTTGGTGAACATGTGTGTGTCTGTGAGAGGCAGCCTGTGTGCATGAGAGAAAGGAAGCTTGTGTGTTTATATGAGAGCATGTATGTATGAGAGAGAGTAGAAGCTTCTCTGTGTGTTTGTGTGTGTGTGTATAAGAGAGCTTATTTGTATGAAACAAAGGAAGCATGCATATGTGCGTATATATATATATATGTGTGTGTGTGTGTGTGTGTGTGTGTTTGTGAATGAAAGAGAGAGAAAGATCATCTGTGTGTGAAAGCATATCTGTATGTATGAGAGCATAAATTCTTCAAAAATTGGAAGAAGGATCCATCTGAAGAAAATAGGATAAAACATAAGCATTGTCAAGTTAAGAGTAAAACATTGATAAGACAGGCGAAGAGAGAATTTGAAATGAAGTTGGCCATAGAGGCAAAAACTCATAATAAAACCTTTTAAAAATATATCTGAAGCAAGAAACCTGTGAGGGAGTCTGTTGGACCATTAGATGACCGAGGGGTTAAAGGGACTCTTAGGGAAGATAAGGCCTTTGCAGAAAGACTAAATTAATTATTTGCCTCCGTTTTTACTAATGTGGATGTTGGGGAGATACCAATTCCGGAGATGGTTTTCAGGGGTGATAAGTCAGACGAACTCAACGAAATCACTGTGAACCTGGAAGATGTAGTAGGCTAGATTGACAAATTAAAGAGTAGCAAATCACCTGGACCGGATGGTATGCATCCTAGGGTACTGAAGGAACTAAAAAATGAAATTTCTGATCTATTAGTTAAAATTTGTAACCTATCATTAAAATCATCCATTGTACCTGAAGACTGGAGGGTGGCCAATGTAATCCCAGTATTAAAAAAGGCTCCAGGGGTGATCCGGGTAACTATAGACCAGTGAGCCTGACTTCAGTGCCAGGAAAAATAGTGGAAACTATTCTCAAGATCAAAATCGTAGAGCATATAGAAAGACATGGCTTAATGGAACACAATCAACATGGATTTACCCAAGGGAAGTCTTGCCTAACAAATCTGCTTCATTTTTTTGAAGGGGCTAATAAACGTGGATAAAGGTGAACCAGTAGATGAAGTGTATTTGGATTTTCAGAAGGCATTTGACAAAGTCCCTCATGAGAGGCTTCTAAGAAAACTAAAAAGATGGGATAGGAGGCGATGTCCTTTCATGGATTACAAACTGGTTAAAAGACAGGAAACAGAGAGTAGGATTAAATGGTCAATTTTCTCAGTGGAAAAGGATAAACAGTGGAGTGCCTAAGGGATCTGTATTTGGACTGGTGCTTTTCAATATATATATATAAAAGATCTGGAAAGGAATACGACAAATGAGGTTATCAAATTTGCGGATGATACAAAATTATTCAGAGTAGTTAAATCACAAGCGGATTGTGATACATTACAGGAGGACCTTGCAAGACTGGAAGATTGGGCATCCAAATGGCAGATGAAATTTAAAGTGGACAAGTGCAAAGGGTTGCATATAGGGAAAAATAACCCTTGCTGTAGTTACACGATGTTAGGTTCCATATTAGGAGCTACCACCCAGGAAAAAGATTTAGGCGTCATAGTGGATAATTCTTTAAAATTGTCGGCTCAGTGTGCTGCAACAGCCAAAAAAGCAAACAAAATGTTAGGAATTATTAGGAAGGGAATGTTTAATAAAATGTAAAATGTCATTATGCCTCTATGTCGCTCAATGGTGAGACTGAACCTTGAATACTGTGTACAATTCTGGTCGCTGCATCTCAAAAAAGATATAATTGCGATGGAGAAGCTACAGAGAAGGGCAACTAAAATGATAAAGGGGATGGAACAGCTCCCCTATGAGAAAAGCCTATAGAGATTAGGGCTGTTCAGCTTGGAGAAGAGACGGCTGAGGGGGGATATGATAGAGGTCTTTAAGATCATGAGAGGTCTTGAACGAGTAGATGTGAATCGGTTATTTACACTTTCGAATAATAGAAGGACTAGGGGGCATTCCATGAAATTAGCAAGTAGCACATTTAAGACTAATCAGAGAAAATTCTTTTTCACTCAACACACAATAAAGCTCTGGAATTTGTTACCAGAGGATGTGGTTAGTGCAGTTAGTGTAGCTGGGTTCAAAAAAGGTTTGGATAAGTTCTTGGAGGAGAAGTCCATTAACGGCTAATAATCAAGTTTACTTAGGGAATAGCCACTGCTATTAATTGCATCAATAGCATGGGATCTTCTTAGTGTTTGGTTCTTGTGGCCTGGTTTGGCCTCTGTTGGCCTGGTTTGGCCTCTGTTGGAAACAGGATGCTGGACTTTATGGACCCTTGGTCTGACCCAGCATGGCAATTTCTTATGTTCTTATGTTCTTATGTGCATGTGAGAGCATGTGTGTAGGAGAAAGCATGTGTGTAGGAGAGAGAGGGAGCATGTGTGTGTGTACATGTGTGTGTGTGTGTGTGAGAGAGAAAATGTGTGTATGAGAGACAGAGTGTGTGTGTGTCTGTATGTGTATGTGAGAGAGGGAACTTGTGTGTATGAGAGGGAGCTTATGCATATAAAATAAAGGGAGCATGTGTGTGTATATTTGTGTGTGTGTGAGCATGTGTGAATGAGAGAGAGAGCATGTGTGTGTGTGTGTGAGAAAGAGAGCATGTGTGTGTGCGTGAGGGAGGAAGCTTGTGTGTATGTGTATGTATGTGTATATGAAAGTCTGTATGTATGAGAGAGAGGGAGTGTGTTTGTGTGTTTGTGAGAGAGAGCCTGTGTGTATGAGATAGAAAGAGAGTCTCTGTATAAGTGTGAGAGAGTACTTGCATATGAGAGAGATGGAGTTTGAGTGTATGTTTGTGTGTGTGTGAGAGAGTGAGCATGGGCATATGAGAGAGGGATCATGTGTATTTGTGTGTGCGTGCGTGAGTGTGTGTTTGTGTGAGCATGTGTGTTTGACAAAGAGGGAGCATATTTGTATGAATGAGTGTGAGTGTTTGTGAGTGTTTAAGAGAGAGAGATTGTGTATGTGTGCATGTGTGGAAGAGAGATGGAGCATGTGTTTATGGGAAAGAGAGAGGGAGCATGTGTGTGTGAGAATGAATGTAAGCATGTGTGTGAATGAGAGACAGGACAAACTTTGTGCACCCGTCTCCCAACTCCTACTAATCCACGGAAAACTAGGGGGACTGGAAATCAAAAGTTACCAGCTTTGGAGAGTAGGACATTTTTAAATCCTTATTGATAATCGGGCCGATACAGTACCGACGTGTAAAATAAAGTGTGGCTGTGTCCAGCGCCCGGTCCTTTGACGAGCGCACAATTTGTTTCTCAATCCGCGCGATTCAGTATTCAAATTAGATGCAAATCCAAGCGGTGCCTAAAGCGCCCTTGGAGTTCACTATCGATTTTACTGTATAGGATGTTATAGAATTTCTATACAATATCTAGGGTGCGCTGCTCTTCCATACATGTCATTTCCATGGAACAGGAGTTGTCATTTCAAAAATGTAACAAATTCCAAACTTTTCATTGATCTTGAAAATTGCCATCCATGCCATGGACGTTGGTTGGAAAGAGGCAGGAATGTCCATGATCGCAGTTAGGCCCTGCTACCTTCCATGTCATATGTCCAACCAACGTTTCCAGGTGCTCAAGGCAGCGGTCCTCCGTCGCAGGCCATGGACATTGGAAGGTAGCGGGGCCTGCGACCTTGGACGTTCCCGCCTCTTTCCGACCAATGTCCATGGTGTGGCCATCCATGGTTGGAGGCCCCACTACCTTCCGACATCCATGGCCGCTGCCTTGAGTGCCTGGAAAGGTTGGTTGGACGTTCGAAAGTTGCGGGGTATGTAGCTAGCATGGCCTCTGAAAGTGTAACGAATTCCAAACTTTTCATCGATCTAGAAAATTATTCCATTGTTCCCCCTTCATGACATCATCGCCGCATCATAATCCTACCTTGGATGTGTATATAAGTCGCATCTCCAAGTAACAAAGTCCCTTTGTATTTGGTTCTGGGCAGGACAGACCGGTTACAACTGTTTCTTTGGATATCTATTGGAAGATCGGCAACGCTTTCAGCAGGTAGGAGACATACTAATGGATGCTTCTTTCCAACAGGCCCCACATCGACACTGGGAGTCATGGACACTCAGAGGCTATGCTAGCTACATACCACGCTACTTTCGAACGCCCAAACAACCTTTCCAGGCGCTCAAGGCAGCGGCCATGGACGTCGGAAGGTAGCGGGGCCTCCAGCCATGGATGTTGGTCAGAAAGAGGCGGGAATGTTCATGGTCGCAGACCCCGCTACCTTCCATCGTCCATGGCCTGCGGTGGAGGGCCGCTACCTTGAGCGCCCGGAAAGGTTGGTTGGACGTACGACATGGAAGATAGCATGGCCTGCCTGCAACCATGGATGTTCCCGCCTCTTTCCGACCAACATCCATGGTGTGGACGTCCATGGTCGGAGGCCCCATTAGCTTCCGACGTGCATGGCCTATGGCGAAGGGCCACTGCCTTGAGCACCCAGAAAGGATTAGAGCGGGGCCTACGACATGGACATTCCCTCCTCTTGTGACCAATGTCTATCGTCGGAGGCCCCGCTACCTTCCAACGTCCATTGCCTGTGGCGGAGGGCCGCTGCCTTGAGCGCCCAGAAAGGATTGGTAGCAGGGCCTACGACATGGGTGTTCCCGCCTCTTTCCGACCAATGTCCATGGTGCGGTCGTCCCTGTCGTAGGCCCCGCTGGTTTTACAGATGACTAGCAGGGAGTCCGAGCGAGGACGTCCTCTCTCCTACTCTGGCGTCTAGATGCTGTCCATTGGAACATTTTGTTTTTAATTTTGCTGATTTTGGCTCTTTACTGTACGTTCTCCATGTGCCCCTCTTCGTTCAGGGTCATTCTTTTTTTCATTTTGCAGATTTTGGCTCTTTACTGTATGTTCTGCATGTGCCCCTCTTCATTCAGGGTCATTCTTTTTTTCATTTTCTCTCCATTCATTAATCCCTTTTCTCCAGTTTTTTCTCCTATTCAATCATGCCAGGAAAACATTCCATTGTACAGGTAGAGGCAAAGTCCGGAGATCGGCAACCGCTGGCAGGCACAAGTTCAGGCTCTTGCTTGATGCTGTCCATGGGCCTCTCTTGTTTCTGGTTCACTATTTTTTTCATTAATTCTGCTTTTGTCTATTTCCATCATGCTGTCTCTCCATTCGTTAATCCCATTTCTTCTTTTTTTTCCCCCATTCAGGCATTATCATGGCTGGAAAACATACTATTGCACAGGTCGAGGCAGTGATCAACAACAGCAAGAAGGCACAGGTTCTAGCCAGCCGTCCAAAAAGTGAACCCGTAACGCTCGCTTTACGGATGAAGAAAATGAGTTACTGTGCCGTGCTGTCTGTGACAAATATAAAGTTCTCTTCCAGTCCAAGGTTTCTTGCTCCACGAAGAAACGGATTTGGGAGAAGATAGCACAGGATGTGAGCTCCCTTTCTGTCACACCCAGGGACATAAAACAGGTATTGGCCGCCGGAACACACTGCTTGAGGGCTGGTAAGCCTTAGCGAAACCTTAATTCCTGATTGGCCCGTGGACAGCGGAAGGAGGGACTTGCTTGCCTTAAAAAGAACCTGGCTACGGTGCGACGTTGCCGCCGGAACACACTGCTTAAGGGCTGGTAAGCCTTAGCGAAACCTTAATTCCTGATTGGCCCGTGGACAGCGGAAGGAGGGACTTGCTTGCCTTAAAAAGAACCTGGCTACGGTGCGACGTTGTCGCCGGAACACACTGCTTGAGGGCTGGTAAGCCTTAGCGAAACCTTAATTCCTGATTGGCCCGTGGACAGCGGAAGGAGGGACTTGCTTGCCTTAAAAAGAACCTGGCTACGGTGCGACGTTGCCGCCGGAACACACTGCTTGAGGGCTGGTAAGCCTTAGCGAAACCTTAATTCCTGATTGGCCCGTGGACAGCGGAAGGAGGGACTTGCTTGCCTTAAAAAGAACCTGGCTACGGTGCGACGTTGCCGCCGGAACACACTGCTTGAGGGCTGGTAAGCCTTAGCGAAACCTTAATTCCTGATTGGCCCGTGGACAGCGGAAGGAGGGACTTGCTTGCCTTAAAAAGAACCTGGCTACGGTGCGACGTTGCCGCCGGAACACACTGCTTGAGGGCTGGTAAGCCTTAGCGAAACCTTAATTCCTGATTGGCCCGTGGACAGCGGAAGGAGGGACTTGCTTGCCTTAAAAAGAACCTGGCTACGGTGCAACGTTGCCGCCGGAACACACTGCTTGAGGGCTGGTAAGCCTTAGCGAAACCTTAATTCCTGATTGGCCCGTGGACAGCGGAAGGAGGGACTTGCTTGCCTTAAAAAGAATCTAACAGCGGCGCCCCGCTGCCGCCAGCGCGTCGCCTAAGCCGCGCGCGCCGAAGGGGCGCGCGCGGCTTTGACCGGCTTAGGCCGGAGAAGGCAGGTGAAGCCCCGAAAGCCTGATATTAATTGGAAGCTCGCTAAGGTAATTAATAAATTTCCTTTTTTGTCTCCGGCGGTCATAGAGACACATAGATTATCTTATTGTAGAGCCTGTCGGTTTGATGCTTTCTTTGGGTCTGCTATGATGCCACATACTAAAAGAAAAGCTAAAGTAAAAGATTTGACCTCTACACCAGTTACGGGTGGTTATCAATTGCAAATAGAAGAAAGCTTCAAAAGGTCCTCAATAACCTCGGGATCGGCTGCAGGGAGCATCAATATGGAGCATGAGTTGAGCCCCAAGCCCAACGAGATATCTTTAAGTCCCGGGGCTCCCACGAGACCGGAACCTCCACAAGTCAGGAATATTGACTTAACATCTGTGACCATGGTGAACTCTGGATCCCAGAGGAGCTCAGGGATTATGGCTGAGTCTCCAGAGGGCCTTGTGAAGGAAGGTCCCAGGGTACTAGAAGGATTGGACAATATCCTGCCTGGGATGGAGGACTCTATGGGTGGAGGAGAAAGCGTAATTCAAGTAATTTCTCCTAAAGAATTTTCCTTAAGGGAGATTGGTGAAATGATTGTCCAAATGAATAAATTGATTAATATCTTGTCTAACAGAGTTCAACAAGCCCTACAGTTGAATCAAATTGCTGAACAGAAGGTGGGAAAGTTAGAAGAAGAAGTTAAGACGATTAAAGAAAAGTTAGAAAATAATAGTGAAATTCAAATAAATTTGATAAGATCTGAAAAAATCTGCTTGGATAGAATTGAGACTATTGAAAATCAGATGAGAAGTTCAAACTTGAGATTCTTAAACTTCCCAAAGATAAATCTTATTTCACCATCTGATTTGTTTCGCAGCTATATGAAAAATATATTGAAATATCCAGATTCCGCTATCCCAGCGTTATCCAGGATATTTTATTTACCTATACACAGTGGTGAAGTTAAGATTGATCCAAAGGGCGAAATGGCAATAGAACCCAATATATCAGATATATTGGAAAAATCTTTTGAGTTAAATATTCCAACGAGAGCAACATTAATTGTTCAACTTGTCTTCTTAACTGAGAGAGACTCTATTTTGAGATCTTTCTTTAAGAACCAGGATAAGCAGTTTTATGGACAATGTGTAAAAATATTTCCTGACATTGCCCGATCAACTCAATTACGCAGGAAAAAATTTATAACGATGAGAGAAGAGGTATTACAGAGGGGGGCAAGGTTTGTCTTACGGTATCCGTGTCGTTGTATTATCATCCACCAAGATACCCGTTATATATTTACTTATCCAGAACAATTGAGAGAATATTTGAATTCGCACTCCTAAAATTGCCCATAGAGGGGAGGTTATTAGTTTAATGTTTGAGGTTTAGACAGGTATCATACCTTTATACTGTTTGTTGTTGAAATGATGCTCCTTTAATTCCTATGTGTTTCTATTATTTACTTGCTTAATGAATGAAGAAGATATTCTGATTTTTCTTTATATTCTTTAAATAAGTTTCTGTATATGGATGGTTATAATTAACTATTGTGTCCTTTGTATTCATATGGAAATCTAATAAAAATATAAATTACAAAAAAAAAAAAAAACAGGTACAACACCGGTGGCGTGAAACTAGAAAAGAGATGAAAGAAAAGGCTTCCAAAATTGAAGCGGTAGCAAAG
Organism: Rhinatrema bivittatum; assembly: GCF_901001135.1. NCBI lineage: Eukaryota > Metazoa > Chordata > Amphibia > Gymnophiona > Rhinatrematidae > Rhinatrema > Rhinatrema bivittatum. Next base: position 93,297,804 of record NC_042623.1, read on the forward strand.
AGGACCGGTGGAGGCCACCTTGTCATATAGTGTTGACACCACTGAAGGAGCTGGTTCTCAGTACTGTGAGGCCAGAGGTCGTGGTCGGTGTGTGCACACACTGTTCGGCGCTGACACTGGAGCAAGTGAAGGTATGCATAAACATATATCTTGTTTGAATTGCATGATAACTTTTGGGTTCTTAGGGGGCAAACTGTTGACAACTCGCTACAACCTCTTTTTCCATCTTTCTCCACAGACAGAGTGAACGAGGATGATGTAATTAGCGAAGAATCCATTCCCACGCCTGAAGAATTTGTATTCCCCATGTCGAACACTGAGTCCCCCAGCCAACATGTCTCAACAGAGGAAGTTGTCACACTTAACCTGTTCGATAAGTCTTCAGTAGGGATGTGCAGCAGGGACGGATTCGTCCCATTTGGTATTTGTATTCGTCAGATCCCAAATCCATTGCATCCGTTCTCAGGGGACCCTGATCCGTTCATTAGTTACATATGTATTCGTTTCCCCAAAAAACCTCCATCTCAACCCTTTAAATTTAATTAACTACAACCCACCACCCTCCTGACCCCTCCCCCCCCAAGACTTGCCAAATGTCCCTGGTGGTCCAGCGGGGGTCCTGGAGCGATCTGCTGCACTCGGGCCGTTGGCTGCCGGTATTCAAAATGGTGCCGATAGCCTTTGCCTTTACTATGTCACAGGGGCTACCGATGCCATTGGTCAGCCTCTGTCACATGGTAGGAGCAATGGATGGCCGGCGCCATCTTGTGCTCCTACCATGTGACAGGGGCCGACCAATGGCACCGGTAGCCCCTGTGACATAGTAAAGGCAAAGGCTATCGGCACCATTTTGAATACCGGCAGCCAACGGCCCAAGTGCAGGAGATCGCTCCAGGACCCCCGCTGGACCACCAGGGACATTTGGCAAGTCTTGGGGGGGGGGGGGTCAGGAGGGTGGTGGGTTGTAGTTAATTAAATTTAAAGGGTTGAGATGGAGTTTTTTTTGGGAAACGAATACATATGTAACTAATGAATGGATCAGGGTCCCCCGAGAATGGATGCAATGGATTTGCACACCCCTAGTCTTCAGTGAGCCAATAACCTGAGGCATCTGTACCCCTGGAACCATTTGTAGCACAACCTGAGGCATCTGTACCCCTGGAACCATTTGTAGCATCAGAACCATCTCTGCTACAGGCTGCTGCTGTTGCGTCCATCGGTGCTAGATGGCTTCACCCTGTTTGCCTCATCTTGTTCATGGCACCTCCGCTTACCTAGGAAAGATGGCTACTGCCGCGTCTACAAGCCGACCTCTTCGGCGTCCCCAGAATGGCTGTGGTGCAGCCTTCCTCCATGCTCCTCCCAGGTACCTACTAGGGTGTGCGCGCGCCACCCATGTCTTTATTCCAACCTTGGCACGAACCTCGGGAGCGTTCCCCCTTGCTGATGTCACACCATCCGGGTATATAATCTATTCTAATTTGCTAGCTCGTTGAGTTAGCAAGGACTCAAAACTGTTCCTGTCTATGCTACTCTGCCGCTTCCGTGCTGCCGCTGGAAGCTCTCTCTCTGCCCTACGGGGTAACTGCTAACCTGGGTGCCCGCTCCTCAGGGGCCCTCTGCTTTATTTCAGGTGCCTTACAGGGAACAGGTACTCGCTCCTCGAGGGCCTGCTCTCCCTGCCTCGGTGCCTGTACCTTCTTCTACAACCTGGTGGAATTGCATACTTACAGCAAACACCTAGTGAATAGTCTAACTCTTAGTTTATCTCATCCACAGTACTTCCTTGCTGGGAAACCTGCTGCAGAGACCACCAGGGTGCCAAGGTCCCTGAGACTGCAACAACCAGACTGCCTCACTACTGCCATCTCTGGTGGTACTTTTCAAGCTGTATAATAAAGAACTAACTGTGTTTGTGCATTCTGAGTCTAGCCTAGTACTGTGGCTCCTCAAGGGGCTCCTCCCGTGGGCGTGGTCATCTGCCATAGTACCCAAGGATCCACCCAAACACCACTCAACCATAACAGCTTCTGCACCAGAACAGGAAATGGCAACAGAATCACATGACCTGGAATAGGTATTATTTGGAATTGACGGGCTAAGTGAGCTGTTTATGACTGGAATTGCCTCTCGACAAGATCAACACAATGACTTGATGCTCCAGGAACTGAGGTGGCGTCTCCCTCGTGTGTAGTCCAGATAATATAGGTGAGACTGGCTGTTCCCATGGTGAGTTTAAATGACTACAAAAGTACTGCAGAAAGAGGGCAGGGCAGGAGCAGGAAACTTCCGAAATCAACATCAACGATGTGGACAGAAATACTGCACTGTCAGAGCTTGAGTCAAACATTTTGGGCCTGGGCGACCACATAGTTACGTTAGAGGGGGAAGTTCATAATTTGGAATAGCTGGTGAGAAGGAATCAGAAAAACTTGAGAACCAAGAAAACCAGTAATCTATTGGTTTCCCCAAGACCATTAAGGATAGAGACTTGGTGAACATTATAGAAACATGGCACATTAAGGGTTCTTATACTCTTTAGCAAACACAGACAAATGACATTATAATAAAAAAAGAAAAAAGTTTTTATTAACATGCAAAAGTGGGGAAAATCAGGTTCCAAGATATAAAAGAAAAATCACTAGCTCTTCTCTGTATCTCAGTTCAGTTAATTTACAAAAAAACTTCAAACTTCTATCTAAATTCTACTAAATATATAATCTGGACTATCCCATCTATATTGTTTCATAGTGAATTGGCTTATAGACCAAAACTCTCTAGATCGTATTTGCTTTTAATAATAGCTCTCTGTGCTATCTTTGTTGGAATAGGCCTTCCCAACTGAAAAATGTATTTTATATAGTTGTAAAATCATATTTTTGGGCAGACTTTATATCATATTTTCTGTTTTAAAGGGAGATATTAAAATCTTCTACCTTTAAGCTATATATACTCTCCCAAACTCTCCTCTCACACCCATCCCCTAGGATGTTTTCTTCTTAAATAATTCTGCCAAGGACTTAGGTTAAGTGAATAATAATGACCAGAGTAACAATCCAACAACTTGCACATTAATTAAGATAACACTATTCAAGTCTCCTCACTGACCCTTATTATCAGAAGGTCTTTAATTCAGTGTAACAACTGTGGTGCTTCCCTCCCATGGCATACCATTTGGAGACTTAAGGGTTGTCCAATTTGCCTCCAGCAAAACATACTGACTTATCTGGAAGAGTAATTACCTAGGCTTTAAAATTCCCCCTCAGAGCATCCAGAATATCAACACCTATTTCCACAGAGGATTTTGAAACCCAGGGAAAAATAGATTACAGTGTACGGATGTGCAGAAGGAAAAACGTTGTTTCAGTTTGTTGGGACCCATATTCATTTCATGAGTTTCAATTTGAAAAAAAAACATTAGTTTCATTAGTTGTATTTGTTTTCTATTAAACCTTATGGGGGAAGCATAACAGTATATTCTGGGCTCCAGAATAGTGATTCTTTTTTTATCAATTCTAATGAAACTTGTGAGAAGAAATCATCAGAAGGGGGAAAGAACTGCAAGGTATTTTCATGCCACTTTGCCACACTCTAAAGTGGCATACATAGGCCTCAAAGGTGCAAAGGGATATCAGGCTTACAGGATTGGCAGGAGTTCTCTAAATCAACGTGAGTGGATCAAAAAAGCAGCAAGAGGGCGAAGAAAACCCCAAGGTGCAAAAAGAGAATGCGACCCCAGCAAGAGTGTCAAGTTACGCCAAACGTGGCATCGGCACCCTAAGACAATGAAGCTGAAAACATGGCAGGAAAAATCCCAGGGTACGATAAAGGGACCAAGATTCAGAAAGAGTGGTATCAAGATTTCAAAAGCATGGGAGAGGTGCAAGGCAGAAAGCCTCAAAGTGGAAGAACTGGAGTATGCTAGGAAGGTATAGTGGCTGAAATAGTTAAGAACCTCAAGGTGCAAAATATGTGCATGGCAGCAAGTGTAGATAGTTGGACTATGTGGGTGATCAGGATTCAAGAATTTGAATTCATGTTCAGTTAAACAAATATATATCTCAAACCCTCATTGGTGATTTCTTTAATCTGAATTTATAAACGTTGCTTGGGGTCACTGGATCATAACATTCTCTTTCTCCAAATTGTTGCTGGTTTTCATCAATATAATCCTGTTTATTTTGCACAACCATAGTTTGCCCTTTATCCGATGACTTGATAAGTATCGTATGATCACATGAAAAATGTCTTAAAGAGCTAAATTCATTTTTTGTCACATTTGTCCTAAAGGTAAGCAATTACTTTTCCAATTTCCCCAGATTTTACCAATGCTGAAATGTAAATAAAATAAAAGATAAATAGGGCCAGGTGGAGTCCAAACTGAGCAATTTTGAACAACAGGAAGAAACTGCCTTGGTAGGATGTTTCTGTAAATACAGCTTTAATGATAGCAACCAAATAAAGTGCTGAAAGTCAATGTGAAACAAAAAAACATGTGCAGCTGTAGGCACAAAAAAGTTAAGCCTTGTGCTCCAGTGGTCGAGGATGTCCAAATCCATGGCTATGGTGTGCATCTGTGACCTCTCCAATTGTTCTTGTTTTAATTCCATGAAGATGGACCTGGCTCCCAAAAATGGCTATCTGACTCAGACCTTTGTGGATCTCCATCCTCAGATGAACCATCAGATGTACTGTAAAAAGTTATGCTTTTGATTTTATTAACAGTTGAATTCATCCATGGATAAATGCTTCAGTTTTTGTAATTAGACTCATCCCTTGTGAATCTAGTTAACTTGAACTAACCTAATACTTTACATATCTGAAAATTTAAGATCATGCTAAAATGTTTTCTCCTGGTTATAGATCAAGCCCTAATGCAGCTATAGTGTGAGACACTGGCTAGTAGGTATGCTGGCGTTTTTTGCAAGATGAAGTGCTTGGTGTTTGGTGCGCATTGGAAATAATTTTTTAGAGGAAGACACATGAAGCATTTATTAAAGATAAGTCTTTTATTCTGTCAAAGTCGTTTTTTCGCTAGTTGAAGAGCTTGTTGCTTTATATAGTTCACAAAATGTATTGAAGGAACTATAAGAGGTCCTCTTAAGAGTCAAGGGGGTTCAACGTTTTGACATTAGTTTCAAGTGTATTATATGCTGTAAAGGAGTTTCAAGATCCAAGAACAATTTTATAACATCAGTTCTTTCTGCATAAGTTTTATAAGGCTTTGATATTTATATGTTCAAGAGCTTACATATCAGATAACAATCTGGTGTCTGATGCACATCTGTGAAAGAATATTGAAAAGAGAAAGGAAATGACTTGAGTATTTCTTTAAGGTATTTTATTTTATAAAACCACATTCATACAAAGAAAACTGAAGGATTTTCAGACCTATGATTGACAATACTGAGCTCATTTCAGGTCTTTGACAGTTTTGGCTCAGGTCTGAGGTATTTTCCTCCCATTGAAACATTGGAGGTATATAAATTTAAGATATTGGGAGCTATAATTTGGTCATGTGAAAAAACTTTAGCTTCACTTTCCTTAATTGTGTCTCTGATTTTCATCTAGAAAGTATCTCCCATCCCAGAAATCAATGGTTATTCTAGAGATGTCTCTTTCTTTTGGATAAAAAAGAAAAAGGATCTTAAATAAGGTGACATCATTGCATGTTTTCCCATAATTAGAAGCCAATGTGCTAATCCACAGGGCAGATTGCAAAAAAATATATTTTTCACATGTTAATGACCTAGTTACATGATATGCAAATTGGGTTCATGCTAACTTTCTTGAAGTTTAAGCTAAATTGTAGACGAAAACACGAAAAAATGTAACCACACCTCACTGCACACTTTAAGGTGAATTATAAGAGTTGCACATGTAAAAATTATCACATACATGTGTAAATAGTATATATTCACATATATGCTATTTGATAAGCCTGAAAATACATGTGAGTGAATTTGTGTTTGTAAAAAAAAAAGGGTGGGCCAGGGACATTCCATGGCAGGGACAACATTTATGTGAATAAGTTGCTAATGTATATTGTATATGCAATTTATGCCTGTAAATTTGGCAGCTTTCTCACGTATAGTTACACTGGCTCTATATTTATTTATTTGTTTGTTTGCTTAGGTGATTTACATTCTAGACTAAGTGAACATAAATGTCTTAAAAGTGAAATACTGCCTGGGTGGGGAGTCTGGGTGAAATGGGGGGGAGTTGAGGCTGAAGAGCCAGGAGGGTCTCAATGATTTGCAGATGGACTGGGTGAACTAGTGGACTAATTGATAAAACTGGTAATTTCATTGCTGCGCACATGTCGTAAAAATTCCCAATTGACATGTGGAAAGTCAACTTACGGAGGGAAATGCATGTAAATTATGCAGGTAAAATCTCCATGTGTATATTTTTTTAAATTAGACATAAAAATATGCAATTATAGCAATCGTGCACTACTTATTTGGATAAATTCTTATTTATCCAGTTAAATCTGGAAAGTGGCAATTATCTGGACAAGTTCCTATTTATCCGGCTAAGTAGCATCAAATTAACTACTTATCCAGATAAATTTTAAAAGCACTACTTACTGGCTTTCTGACTTAGCCAGATAAGTAGCTTTTAAAAATGTATCCGGCTAATTAATGGCTTTGATGCTATTTAGCCGGTTAAATTGGAATTTATCTAGATGTGCAATATGTGTTTGTGCATTTTTCTAACATATATGGGCATTTTGCAGGGTGCATTTATGTGTATTTTATAAACTGAATATATCATAAATGCACAAGTTATAAAATACAGGAGTGGATTTTCACACGTCCATATACATCCTCCCAATGTAGACATGAGAACATTGACAAGGAACTGTTGTGCACACAGGCCTTGGCAAACTCTTGCGGGAGCACTGGGGAGTGACCCTGCTTCCAGGAGATGAGATGTACCCTTAGGCCTTGGCAATCTGTTGCACTGGGAGGCCTTGGGAACCTGTTGTGCTGGGACGAGTAGAGTGTGCCCTTGGACCTCAGCAAACCGGGAGAGGAGCTCCGAGGAAGCGCCAAGGCAGGTGAGACGGAACCTCGTCTAGGCGGAAACCGGAAGCCCAGGCCCCTGCCGACCTGCGCAGCATCAGGGAGGCCAACCACACAATGTTGGTCTCTGAGTAGTCCTCCGACCAATCCAAGCCCTTTCGGACCTGCCGCTGGGTAATGGCAGAGGCGGCAGGCCGGACAGGAGGCAGAGGTAAGTCTCAGACGAGGAACTTGGAATGTGGAGACTCAGACAAGGGACTTGGAACGTGGAGACTCAGATGAGGAACTTGGAACGTGGAGACTCAGACACAGGCGAGCAAGGTCCTTTAGGTACCCTACCCAGCCCAGCCGGGCTGGACGCGGACCACACTGTCCCTATGTGCCCTACACAGCTGGTCGGCTGGTAACGGACCACGAGGGGAGTGGGGCAAGCTCTGGACAACAAACACAGGTCAGGAACGAAGCAACATCTAGACCCTCTGATGTCGGGACAGGATACTAGACTCAGAATTAAAAATCAGAACTTGTAACCTGGAACTCGGAACTTTAAAAACAAGGAACCTCAGGAGGCGTGGGCTACTCAAGACCTGGAACATCAGGACTTGGAACATCAGGACTTGGATCATCAGGACTGGATCACGGAACATCAGGAATGGATCACAGAACATCAGGACTGGAACATCAGGACTTGAAACATCAAGAACAGACGAGACATCAGCAGAGACCAGGAACATGAACGACGGGGGATCCCAAAACGAAGAAAGGAAATGCCAAGCAGGAGCAGGAACACGGAGTCCTAAGGAGGACTAGCCCCTTGCAAAGGCAATGAGAGAATGAAGCCAGGCCCTTTTTAAAGAGCTGAAGAGAAAGTTCCAGCAATGATGTCATCAGGTGGGGCCAGGAAGGCTGGCTCTTTAAATATAGAAGAGAGGCACAGCCCCGCGCCTAAGTAGGAAGCAGGAAGAAGTGCAGGACCATGGACAGCAGCCTCCCTGCCACTGATGCCAAGCAGGAGGAGGAATGGGCTGCAGGACAGGCCCCGATGTGGGAGGCGGCTCTCCCTGCCTCGAGCCACGGCAGCAATGGTGGCAGCCTCCAGGCCGCAACCAGGCCCAACGCTGGAGTGATGGCATCCGGAGCAAAGAAGAAACAGCTGGGAGCAGCTCCTGCCACACTGGGAGGTCCAGGGATGGCAGCGGCCTCCAGGCCGCGAGGTAAGCACCTGCTCGCAGCTAGGCCACGAGCAGGAGCACAACAGGAACTGCTTTGCATAATTATGGCAGCTCATTACCTATTTTTCATAGCAAGCATAGCCAAATGGGCAAACTTAAAACTTTGCATAATAATGTGCCAATTGAGACTTTTAAAGCAATAGTGTGCACTATCAGCGATATTAGTGCCAAAATTACACTTGAAATTTTGGCCACACTTTAGTATGTTGCTATCTAGGGAAATGATGGATGCATCACACAGCTAAAATTATACTCCATCTCAATTAATTCAATAAGTTGCCCATCAAACATAATACAATATATTAAAATGTAACATAATAAATATACAATATCTATATGTACAAATAAACAAAATCACCATACTTTTGATGAGCTATTTGAATGAAATACCTAGGAAAAGTGGCCCTCAAAAACAAGAAAGATCTTTTCATAGGTGAATGAAATTATCAAACATTTTAAAGTGAAAGCTTTTTCAAAATCTGAAGAATATCATATAACCAGCAGAGAATATAATTTACTGAGTGGTAGCTGCTACTCATAGCCAGGATGACTAAATGCTAGTGACTTTGTTAAGAACATAAGATATGCCATACTGGGTCAGACCAAGGGTCCATCAAGCCCAGTATCCTGTTTCCAACAGTGGCCAATCCAAGTCACAAGTACCTGGCAAGTACCCAAACAATAAATAAATCTCAAGCTACTATTGCTTAATTAATAGCAGTTTATGGATTTTTCCTCTAGGAACTTATCCAAACCTTTTTTAAACTCAGTTACATTAACTGCTGTAACCACATCTTCTGACAGTAAATTCCAGAACTTAACTATGTGCTGAGTGAAAAATAATTTTCTTCAATTTGTTTTAAATGAGCTACTTGCTAACTTCCTGGAGTGTCCCCTAGTCCATCTATTATCTGAGAGAGTAAATAACCAGTTTACATTAACTTGTTCAACTCCTTTCATGATGTTGTAGACCTCTATCATATCCCCCTCAGTCGTTTCTTCTCCAAACTGAACAGCCCTAACTTCCTTAGCCTTACCTCATAGGACAGCCATTCCATGCCACATCATTTTGGTTGCCCTTCTCTGCACTTTCTCCAGTGCACACAGTATTCAAGATGCGGTCTCACCATGGAGTGATACAGAGGCATTATGACATCCACCGATTTATTTGCCGTTCCCTTCTTAATTATTCCTAACATTCTGTTTGCTTTTTTGACTGCTGCAGCACACTGAGCTAACAATTTCAATTTATTATCCACTATGCCGCCTATATCTCTATATTATCCACTATGATACCTAGACTTCGTATTGTAATATGCCAAATGTTAAAAATAATATGTTGAGATATTATAGCTTGATATACAATAGAGGAAAATGCACTTAAAGAGACAATGTAATATCCATTTTTTAACAGAACAAATTAAAAATATTCTTTAGAACACACTTTAGCTATCGTAGCTATCGTATTCCCTTGGGGAATTTTCAGTTAGCTTTTCTCTGTAGTCTTTCCCTTCTACTCAAACTAAAAACATTGTTTTATTACTGCCATGTAGCACATTGTAACAATAGCTTTGTTTCTATTTTTTACCAGTTTTGGAAGCTCATGGGGATGTTGCATTTGCTTGCTCTTGTGGCTAGTTTTATGTTGCTATTAAAAAAAATGTGACTAAGAAGTCTTTGGAGTATGCCCATCTGACTCCAGTCAGAAGGATATTTCTGGCTTAAAACTGAAATGTAAATAAGTTGTTTACAGTATGTCACAGAGAAATAGCAAAATATTATGGGGCTGAAAGAAAGGATAGTGAACTATCTACATATCTGGTGGGTTGCTAAACCTGAAGCAGCATGGATTCACCAGGGGAAGGTCCTGTCAGACAAATCTGATTCATTTTTTTGGATGGGTGACTAGAGAATTGAATTGAGGAAGAGCACATGATGTGATCTACTTAGATTTCAGAAAAGCTTTTCATACAATCCCGTATAGGAGGCTTGTGAAATAAATGAGAAGTTTGTGAGTGAGTGCCAAGATAGTGGCATGGATTACAAACTGGTTGACTGATAGGAGACAGGGTTTAATAGGAAATGGAACCTACTATGAAGAGAAAATCATGTTAGGTGTAGTGCCACAGGTTTCAGTTTTGGAACTGGCTCTGTTCAATATCTTTGTGAGCAACATTGCAGAAGGGATAGAAGGTAAAATTGGTCTATTTTCGGATGATATTAAGATCTGCAATAGATTGGACATGCCTGAAGGAGTAGAGAGAATGAAAAGGGATTTAAGAAATCTGGAAGAGTGGTCGAAGATTTTGCAACTGGGATTCAATGCCAAGTACAAACTTATGCATCTGGGGTGCGGCAATCCAAAAGAACTATATTTGATAGGGGATGAAAAACTGATATGCATGGACCAAGATAGGAATCTTGGTAGTTTCTGGAGATCTGAAGATGGCGAAGCAATGTGACAAGGCAATAGCTAAAGCCATAAGAATGCTGGGCTGCATAGAAAGAGGAATAACCAATAAGAAAAAGGAGGTGATATTGCCCTTGTACAGGTACTTGGTGAGGCCTCACTTGGAGTACTATGTTCAGTTCTAGAGTCCATATCTGAAAGGGACAAAGACAGGATGGAGACAGTCCAGAGAAGAGCAACTAAAATGGTGAGGGGTCAGTATGAGAAAACCAATGAGGAGAGGCTGAAAGATTTGAATATGTATACTGTAATGGGAGATACGTCCCATTACGACAGCTGAACAGGAGGAGAATGCCAACCAGGGCTAAATTAACCAAAAGCTCAGTCAGGGGAGGGGAAGACTACAACTCCCAGAGGGCCGAGGGAGAGGAAGTTGAACACCTGAAGGGAAAGGAAGTTGAGCATGGCTTGGAACCAGGTGTAGAGTGAATTAAAGGAAAAGACACAGACACACGCGTCTAGTGGGAGTGGCAGGAGGAAGAGGACAGTGAAGATGGAAGCAGCAGATACTAGCTGCACAAAAGACCCTAGGGAATTGCCATGGGGTGGAGTAGGAAAACACTGAGGTACGTGTGCTTGTTTGAATGTGACTTTTTTCAGTGTTGGTTTTCCTACTGAAGGGGCAGTGTCAATTCACCCCAGCTCTGGAGAGCCACCAGGCTGGAGCAAAGGATTGTAGTGAGTGAGAACCCTGAAAGCAGGAATAGCTGTGCGCGACTGCCTTTAAAAGCTATTGGGTTTATAAGCAGTCAAAAGACGGGGGATGGGCACAGCTGGAACAGAACTGTGTTAAAGAAGCCACTGTGCCAGGACCAAGCTAAGCTTTCAGGATAAACTTTAAACATCCTTTCTGCTACAGGCTGTTGCGCTGGGGCCGGCACAGCCTGGCGGTGCAAATTTGGCAGCACTGTAGTGCCAGGACTAAGCCGGACTGACAGGACTAGGTTTGAACCCCGGTCTGCCCTGGTTTACACTCAGAAACAAAGTTAAGAGTTTTGGTTTATACAAGAATGGTGTGACCCTGTTCAGCGAACTATGAGTGCCAGTACTAAAAGGCAGTTTTTGGACCAGAGTTCATGGAGAGGAGAAGCATGGTGTGCTTCCTGTCCAGTCAATGGGAGAATTATGAGCTACCCCCTGCTGCCTCTATTCAGGTCCAATTCACCATCTGCATAACCTAACTTCTGAACCCACTAAATACATTTGGAAGAAGGACTCTTGTACAATTACGGAAACTCTCCCATAATTTTAAGTACCACAGGATGGGGTTTACAGGAGCAGCTTTCTCAATGATCTTTAACTTATGGTTGTCCCAAGTAGCACATTTCTCTTCTACAAGGTCAATTAGAAGAATTTCTGTCATTGCTTAATTGTCCAGGAACCTTGCAACTGTAAGATCAACCATAGAGCAATTTAATAAGGAGGAATGAGTAGCTATAGGCATAGTCAGTTTACCTTTTATTGACAAGGATATTAAAAAGTGATTGGACCAGACAACTTTTTGTGTTATGAGATTTTGAACTGAAAAAGATGTGCAGTCCATGGTTTGTAGAAATACTACACCTGACCTGCAACCCTTCGTATGTGTGGGGGGATGATGCCCATCGGAAATACGCCTATTTTAAAAAGTAACTCTGTTGCAATGCATTATGGCACCTGTGGTCCTGTTCTTGTATGAGCAGTCATAAACAGATAAGAGTAGTCATTCTAAATTAAAGGGGACAATGTGCATTTTGGGACAAAGCCTACAGTTACTTTTTGCCCACAGACTTCATTCCAAATTTCAAGGCAAAAGTATGCATGTTCTTTCCTTTTGAAACTTACCATGGATGCAAAGTAAACCTGGACATTTACACCTGTTTATTCAGCTGGTACTTTTGGACCGGAAAATAATGCATGTAGAATCGAAAATGCACATTACGAGTGTTATTTTCCTCTCCAGACAAAAAACACCCCCCCAGGGATACCTCCACTCAAACATTGCGGCTAAAACTTTGTATGTTATGGAATAACATGATTACTTTTAGCTGCATTGATGGAGGGCAATTTTCAGATCGCCAATTTGAAACCTGCCCTTATGATGTCAGCACTGAAGAGTTGCAGATGAAATAAATCACATCAGTCTCCTTTACCATAGAATTCTGCTTGCTAAGCATAGGCTGTCCAGATTTGTCTTTGTAGTGAAGTGGTCAAAGAAGCATTTTCACTAAATACCTTCTCCCTGGATATGGGGTATGATTGACACTAAACAGTGCTATATAGTATAAAGAAGTAAAAATAATGCTAAAGTTGAAAGCTGTTTTATTTTCATTTTCTATTTTCAGGGCCTCTTCTATTCCATTGCTTTCACTGCATAACTGCTGAAAGGAGACTTTTGAAAGGAATTTGCCCGGGTAACTAAGTGGTTGCCCAGTTAAATTCCCAGGGCTGACAGTCATCCTTCCCTCAGCAGCTAAGGCAATGAACTTATTTGCTGCAGAAAAAGGGGCAAAGCTAGGGAGGTGGGTTAGGGATGGGAGCAGCAAAGCCTACCCTGGAATTTCATTCTTTCCGCTTGCTCTAAAGTCCGCCTCTCCCACCCCACCTTCCCGTGCCAGTCATGGATTTCCAAAGAGAAACGTTGCAGGGAATTTCCCTTTTAAAATTAGTTTGTGGGTTTTTCCACACCGACCTGCCAGTTCCCCATAAGGTACAAAAAATTGTCTGCCCAATATGTGGATGACAATATCACGTACAGAACTCAGATTTTCAAAACTTGTAATTACTGTGTTTTAATGGTTTATAACGTTATTATGTGTGACAGACCCTTCGGTTGCATCACCATTTTGCCCTGGCTATTCCTATATTCAGAAAGCAATCTAGTATAGGTTGGAAACAGGGGAATCTCCATTCAAATGCAGCCTCTCTCTTTGAGTGTGCTGGGATTGTCTGCCTCCAGAGAGCTTGTAGGAGTGAGCTCTGGGGGCAGTGCGGCTTAAAGTTGGAGTTAGGAAGTAGTTTGGAGTTTTACTGAATTGGATTTTTCAGGCCCAGTCAGAAGAGCCAGGCAAACTCTGCTTAGTGGTGCTAACCACTTCTTCCAGTCCAGTCACTGGCTGGTTGGGATTTTCCCTCTGGGTTGTTTTCAGGTTTTTGCAATTTTCGTGGTAGCAGCCTTATGAGACATCTGGGCCTTTCTTGGACTCAGGGGTGTTCAGAATGCTTAGGGATAAGGAAGACCTGCCCTAGAGGTAGTGAGGCACTGCAAGGAACAACTGAGGTATTAATATCAGTTTTTGGGTTAAAAGACATTTTGTTAGGAAGATTCTGGCTGCCCCTTCTTCCTACCCTGGTAAAAGAACATTGAAAGCTGCTTGTTCCATGATCTGTTCTAAACTTGGGATCTGTGAGAGTAAGTGAGATCAAGAAGGACTGAGGAGAACTGTGAGTAGTACTAAATTTGAATTATATCAGAGGACCTCGTTCAGAGTCTTCGTCCCTGGGAAGAGAATTAATTGAGGATATTGTGCAGAGACTGTGTGATAGAATTTGGGCAAGCTGGAAGGGGGGGTTTGCATCCCAACAAGGATTTCCCAACTTACATAGGAACCTCATTAATTCAAGCCCTGGATGGTGAGTGTTTCCTTTGCTCCAGGACCAAAATAAAGAGACACTGGTGCAGATAGAACTGTAACAGTCACCCGTGGAAGCTAAAGAAATTAAGTTGCATTGACCCATTTTCTATCTGATTACCCATCAGTAAAAATATTGATTTTGGGCACCTATACCCTAGTCTCCTGTGGATTTTTTCAGGCACATACAATGTCCACAGTGTGGAGAGGAAGAAGAGTAATATATCCTTCCCAAGGCAGACAAATAGGAGTCACCCCTGTCACACGGGGCCCTGAAAGTAGATCTCCCCCCCCCCCCCCCCACCTTCAAAGGATCTGGCTCTGGGAGTAAAAGAGCTTGTGAGATAATTAGCCGGTGAGTGGCTCCAGCCCCAAAGAGAAACAAATTCTTTTAAGGCCCCATTGAGTAGCGATCCACACCCGGCTTTGGAGTTACATATAAAATACTGTACACCGATAGGAAAACAGGGCCCATTAATATTGCCTTGCAAGCAGGATCAGTGCAAGGGTATGAGGCACCCTACGTGAACCTTACAGCCTCCTGCCCCCCTCAACCCCCCCTCCCAGAATATCTTTTTCTTCAGTCACCAACAGATGGGTTCTGCTGACAGCCCTGCTGGGACTCTCCCCTCTTCTCTTCAGCCACCACTGGCAGCCAGGGGCTCACACTGGTGAGTTTGCTGCTCCCTGAGGGTTGGTGCTCGAGGAGACCACCTAGTTTGCCTAATGGAAGCATCAACCCTGATTGCAAGACACACGTGTTGTAAAAATAATAATGAAGAAGAAGAAACAAAACACAATGAAATATTTTATTCAATCTAACAATTCAATGATTATCTTTTTTCTGCCTGCTTTCGTACTAACATAGAATAGAAGAGCTGTGGGTGTAGGTGTCACCCATGGGAATTCACAGGAGTGTATAATGTCACACGATAACGGATTTTAAAGACTGCTCAGGTCCCCCATGACAAAGAAGGATTATTTAGCCACAGAACAATACTAGAGCCTTATTCAGAAAGGACTTTTTTCCCTAGTGTATACCTATGAGAGCGATCTTTACTGAATAATATCATAGATTTTTGGTTATTAATTTGGCTCGCTTGGGAGAGGGAAGCATTTACAAGTATACAAAAACTGATGAATGGACAAATAATAAACCATCTTAAAAATACAAAAAATAGTAAACAGGATAAAGATAGTTTTATAATAAGTTTCACAAGAATACTTGGGAAATAAATACAGGTCAATAAATAAGCTACAAGTAATTTTATCCTATTGATGCCAATACATTTGTTACTATTGTGAAACTTAACTCTGTACCTGAGAATTCATTTTAAAATCCTCCTGATTTGGTGGTGCCTGGATCTGAGGCTCAAGAATCAAGACACATCTTTAATCAGATCTGCCTTTGGACTTAGAATGTCAGTCATAAAAGAAGGCTGTTTTTTAAAGTCCTTCCTGACAGCCATGACTCCCAACCATGTATCTAGGCACATCAATGAGACTAAGAGTTGTCAAACTAGTTGTCTCTGGTCTGATATGGAACTCCCAGTCCTGCACTATGGAGTTTTAGAATGCATCCCATCAAAACCAATGAGTGAATTGGATCTATGCTATAATTAATGGAGCTATAACTATGCATGCATCGTTGGCCTGCTGGACCTGTCAAAGCATCTGAAGTACCAACAAATGATTTCTACTTCTCCAGTTGATCGATTTGGATCTAAATAATTCTTCCAAATCTGAACTCAAGGTGAGCTTCAATTCAGGTGCAGTAGGTAGATCCCTGCCCTGAGGACTTACAATCTAAGGGCCCTATTTACTGTCTATGGGAAAATGCTTAGTAAATAAAATATGGCCATAAATTAGTACCTGAGGTAATGGAAGGTAAAATTGACTTGCCCAAGGGCACAGAGAGGGTCAGTTTAAGAAGCAGAATTTGAACCCTGGCTTGTAGCCCACTGCTCTAAACATTAAGCACTTTTCCATTCCAGCAATTTATACTTACTGGCCCCAGGATTCTAATGGGGAGCAGCAGTATAATCCTGGAAGTAATTGCATCCCCTATATCAGTGTCCCCAACCCTGTCCTGGGGGCCCACAGCCAGTTAGGTTTTCAGGATATCCACAATAAATATGCATGAGAGAAAATTTGTATGTTATGGAGGCAGTGCATGCAAATGTTCTCTCATACATATTCATTGTGGATATCCTGAAAACCCAACTGGCTGGTGGGCCCCCAGGACAGGGTTGGGGACCACTGCCCTACATTGGCTAAAATAACCCTTTTAAAAACAGTTGAAGGGATCGATACAGAAGGCCTAAGAATGTGCCACCTTCCAGGTAGTTCCCATTTTCCCTAATATTCTGCTGGGTTGATATCTAATGGAAGCTCTTAGATCCTGGTGCTTTCCAATCCAACTCCCAGTCAGCAATAAAACTACCTTCCTCTTTTTTTTCTTTTCGCGTTGCAAAAATAATTTAATTTATTCATAGGACCAAGAACATCTCACTGTTTTTCATCAGTAACGCACACAATTTGGCCACTTTTATATCATCTAGTCTCAAGCCAATGTAAGTCTTTTACAATCTGTATGAAAAGAAAGCAGGTCAATGTTCAGTGCAAGAAATATACACTATTTCCTATTCAAGTCAATGTGATATGCAAAGAGCAAATTAATATGGACAGAATTAATATAATACGCATAAAATTATGATTAAACAAAACCACTTTTGCAAATAAACCACTTTGCTTCATGCAACATTTGTCATATAAATAACCTGTTACATAAATAAACTGTCATAAAGCACTCAACCAAATACACAAATATATCAAACAAGCTCTAAATATTTCATGTACAATCTACTCTACTTGGAATAGAAGACAAACTATTGTGTTTGCACTTGGAAATCAAAGATCAAAATTTCATATTACTGATTATTTTTACAGTGGATTTCAATTTGTGTTTATGGCTACCATGTGATATATCTAAGCAAAGAACATAAACTTCCTTGAGGCAAAAGCACACTTATTAATTTGTTCTTTTGGCACTAGAGCATTGAATCCAGAAACATTATTTTGACAAAATAATTCATTCTGCATTAATTCACATACATCATCATCTGATGTGTTTCATGAACAAACCATTGTGTTTGTATTTTATGAATACAGGCACACAAAGTAATAGAAGCCACATTAACCAAAATAGTCCAAGGGATGCTGCTATGGTTTGCAGAATGAAAAAGAGAATCTGTTTTTAAAGACAGATTTTGGTTACTGTACTGTTATTTAGTCAAGCCTTTTTATGATCTTCATTGTTTCTGACAAATGTAGCATGCATTGTCTTGAAGTAACCCATTCTTTGAGCTGCAGAGGAAATTATGTGCCAGGGCTAACACCTAAGTTATCTGATCAGAACAAAAAATAGGAACAATTCCATTCACTGGGGATATCAGCACATTCAGTTCTAGTCTCTGCACTAAAGGAAGAAAGGCAGAAGATATGGTAGAATCTCACTATCAGCATGGCTATGACTATTAACAAGAAATTATTGATCAGAAGGAGAAGATTCAAATTGGGATTATCAGGTGCAATGCCCAATTAAGTGTGAACAGTCAGTACATACCCATGTTGGTAATATTAAGGAAGAAGGAAGTGCTACTCCTGGAATTATCCCTTTATACCATGAAGGCAACCCTCATCCTGAATAATGATAAAGGAAATTTCTTCTTCATTAAGTACTATGATAAAATGAACCCTAACATAGGTAGCTGGTATAAGAGGCTTGGAGACGTTAAGCCTTAGAAACATAGAAACATGATGGCAGAAAAAGGCCATTATGGTCTATCCAGTCTACCCATCCATCCAATTAATTTAGCTTTACATTTCCCATCACTTTACCATACGTTCTTGAATTCAGATACTGTTTTTGTCACCACCACCTCTACTGGGAGGCTGTGCCATGCACTCAAAGCCCTCTGTGTAAAGAAATGTTTCCTAAAATTACTCCTGAATCTACCCCCTTCACTCTCTTCTCATGACCTTCATTCTACATCAACCTTTCCATTAAAAAAGGCTCACCTCCTGTGCATGGAAACCTTTGAGATATTGGAATATCTCAATCATATCTCCCCTATCTTGCCTTTCCTCTAGAATATATGTTTAGATCTTTAAATCTATCCCCATATACTTTAGAATGAAGACCACTGACCATTTTAGTAGCCACCCCATGGACTGACTCCATTCTTTCTTTTTTTTTTGTTTTTTAATAATTTTTTATTTTTCATTTTCAGATATGGGGAGAAATGCTTGTTTGTTGCGGCGGTTACTACCCCAAACCAAATAAGCCTGATACTTCACTTTCAATGCATATCCAAGCAGCTCTCTGCATCAATGGCAGGGGGGAATGAAGAAAAGAAGATTTATATTCAGACAAGGACTAAATTGCACAGGCTGGGTAAACAAATAAGCGTGGGAGTAGCTTGCTTGTTGCGGCGGTTACTACCCTGAACCAATCAAGCCTGATACTTCACTTTGATGCAGCTCCAGCAATACTCTCTACATCAATGGCAGGATGGAAGGAAATTAGAACCACTCCCATGGTTATAAATTACCATTGAGACTGCAAGCCTTCAGGGAATTTTAAAATTGACCTCAGTTTTTAACTAGGGCCTGGATTTATCAAAATGCACTAAATATTGCCTGTGATAGAAAATGGGTGTGTTTTATGGTAATAGACACTGGGGGGACCATGTTTACTGAGAGAGAGAGAGAGACAGACTAGCCATAATGCCATCACCCTAGATCGGTATTTATATCTCTATTGGAGGCCCACCTAGTAACTCGAGGTGAGGTTTAGGTATTAGTGTAGGGGGTTAGGGGCCACTTTGACATTCAAAGTGAGATGTACGAACAGAACAGTGCTCTCTTGTGAAGATTTGATTACCCTCAGAGTGAGGAAACTGCACAAATATCATCTTTGAGTGAATGTTCTCTCAACCTAGCTTGATGGACTTTAAGCTAGGTTGAGAGAACATTGCACAAATATCATCTTTGAGTGATAAGCCCTTGACGCATGCGAAAACACCTTACAGCATTTTGGTAAATGACCCTATAGGTTCCCAGAGGTGCAAAGAAATAATGTGACTTACCTAATGCTATATTGAATGTTAATGGAGAAGAGTCTTAAATTTATGAACCAGCTCTTGTCTTGAATCTTAGTCCACTGTCCTAACTGCTAAACTATTCTTCCTCCTAAAAATATTACCTGGGAAAATTGCTAATAAATTTACAAAGTCATGGATTATTATGGAACATTAGTAAATTTGTAAATTTGTAAGTGATTTTTCCATGTTATATTTTCATGATTTGAAAATGAAATCACAAAACTTGTCCATGTGCTTAAACCCAAATAACAGGCATGTTTTATAATCGCAATTTCAAATCATGAGTTTTTAGCCATATTCTAACTTTTTCTACTTTTTGTTTCCTACAAGTCTCCTTATTTAAGTGCACTCAGTGGCAGATTAAGTTATTTCTTCATTTTCCTCCTGGTCTTTTTTTGGAGCTTTCAACAACTGGTATCTACACATAAACAACCCAACACAATTCTGTTATAGATTGCAAAGAAATATATGAATAAATATACAATATATACCTGTATCACTTTTCATCAACATTTATTTACTTTAATCATATACATATAATATCTAAAATTTATATAATATTCACACTCATACCACATTCATTCACATAACACTAAACACAATATTGCCTATTGCACATATCCCTTTTACATTAAGATTCATACAACGTTTCTTGTTGATATTTCTACAACAGTTCCCATATCCCAAAAGAAGCAGACTTCTTCTTCTCAAAAAACTCCCGAAATTTCCTCTTATTCTTTCTTCACTCCATTCCAGAAATATATGAGACAGAAGGTTTCAGTTGCATGACATAAACACCAAAAAATACTCCTCTCCCCCCACCCCACACCATACCAAATTCAGGGGATTAAAAGAAACCAATGATTGTTTTGATCTTGAGGTCCTACACATCCTGAAGAAATATATCAATAATAAATCTAGTTAATAATGAGGTTCATATTCAAAAGCCATAGGACCTCACCGTATGCGGCTAGAATGTTACCGCATAAACTGGGGGCGGGAGGGAGGCATTTCCGGGAGGAACGGAGTTAGCCGCATAATTTATGCGGCTAACTCTGATCACATTGTAGGGCTGTCCTAAAGTTAGCCAGATGTACTTATCTAGCTAACATTAAGATAGCTGGGTATATTCAGCGATGCTGCCCCACCACTGAATATCCTGGTTAAGTTAACCAGATAGGTGTATCTGGCTTAGGCCTGGATTTTCTATCTTCGCAATGTTTCCTGAATCGCGCGGTAACGGGGGGCGGGGGGGGGGGGTGAAGCGGGGGGGCGGGCCTGCGAAAGCCAGCAGCATTCACACCACCGCGGTGTTATCGCTGCCGCCTTTCGTACCCAATAGCGTCACCGTGAAAGGTGGTGCTATTGGGCGCGCTACTGGTGGCGATAACAGGTCTTACCTTATCGCCGCCAGCGAAGTTTCCGCGGTGTCCGCCCCGCTGCTGCCACAACTCCTCCTCTTCTGGTTCCAACGCCACCCCGACTCTGCCCCTATCTAGATATTGCACGCGTGTGATAGGGATAGAAAATGACCCCCTTAACTAGCTGCTCCACGGCTGAATATCTTTAACTCTGGCAGTAAAGTTGTTAGTTCAGAGCTGTCCCCATGGTTCAAGCTGTAGAACCCTGTGCTGTGGGATGGGGAATCCAGGCACCGATCCTCCACTGTTGATTTGTGCATGCCCTGGAGATGGTGCTTCATGTAGGAAGGGAGTTAAATGGTATGGTGCCTGGGAAGCAGCAGAGGCCATTAGGGCGGAAGAAAAAAAGATGATTCTAGTTCAATATGACAAACTATTAATTGGTGTAAACCGAAGCACCAGAATCAGTAATCACAAAATAATACCCTTTCAAAGACATTTTGAGTGTAACAATTAAATCTTTAACTCGACCAACATAAAAATAATAATACTTCAAATAAAGAAAGTGGTAGAAATTGGGGAAACCATCCTTGAAAGAAAATACTATCTGAAGCCTTAAACAAAGACTCAAGCCAAATAAATTTTGTTAAAAAAGAAAGTTGCAGAGTTTTTAATTATCTAGTTCAGAACACAGATTTATCAACATATTAAATTTCATTTCAGCAGTATCATTTTAAATTGTTCAACAATATTTTTCCCATCTCTATCAAATTCTTTCTTTCTGAATCCACTGGATGGTGAGTTCCATGAAGATTGTAACTGTCAAGGGATTTTTTTTTTTTTGTATCTCTAAAGATCCAGGGCAAAAAGCTCAGCTGGCCTGAGGGATAGTGGTCTCTACAGATTTTGCAGCGCTTTGGGGGCCCAAGGCAAAATTTTAGATATCAAAAGGGGATTCGTGGGCTATTAGCCTCTAAGCTTGCCTCTAATAACTGACTGAAGCATTTTAAGAAAACCTAGTAGTATAACACACAGGACAAGATGAAATGGATTCCTTCATCTGGCAATACTAAGTAATGGAAAAGCACAAAGCATAGTCTTAGTCACTGTTATATTATGGCCAGCTATGATATTAAGATATATATGAAACTTATCTATTTTAAAATTGTGGCATGGGTGCCTCTAAATGTGCACTGGTCCTGTATTTTTATGGGGTCTCCATGTTTACACCAATTTATTCTGTACAGTGTTTGAAAGTTTAAAAGTGCAAAAGTGCAGGGTTTTCAGTTGGGAAGGTGGTGGTCTGGACAAGCCTGGCAAAGAATGTTGGTGGGAGGACACTGAACATCCCCTTCTACTAAGGGGATGTTCAGAGTGTGTGTGTGTGTGTGTTTTTTTTTAATAAAGATCAAAAGTTTATCCTATTTCTTGAACTGATACATTTCCAGATAGTGTTGTTCGACAGTCCCAGTGGAGGTGTGTGCATTGTGTATGAGTGGCAAGTATGAAGTTGGACCAATGGTTGAAATTTTGTGTTTGGTATAAATTTATGTGCATGACCTGTGAAAGGGGCCGGTCACTGAGGAAGGAGCTTAAGGTATGTGAATGTCAGGAGGGCCACAAGAAAGTAGAACAACTGGTACTTCACCCGGAAGCACTGCTGGAAGTGTGCAAATGGATTACAAGTCTAAAAGATCATCTGAGAGTACCATCTGCTCTCTTGAATTTAGAGTTGTGTTGCAGAAGTCAAGGATTACTGAGAGAGAGAAAGAAGAGTTTTTGAACTTGGAGATTTCTCTGAGGAGCTCTGTTGGGGGGGGGGGGGGGGGCGGGTTGGCTGGGCCTAGGGGAGAGGCTGCAGCTGGCTATTTCTTCTCAAAGCTCGAGACTAGCAGAAGGAAAGTGTCTGAAATCCTAACAGCTTCTAAAGAGTGATTAGCAATTTGTAACTTCTATGTCAGAAAATGATAACTATCCAGGACCCTTCTTGTGTCCTTAAGTGAGAAAGAAAGGGACTGAGAGGTAAAAGGAGAGATGAGTATGGAGTGGATTTGAGTGAGCCTACTCTGGGGGAAAAAAAAGTAAGCCAAATCAATTGTGTAAAGGTGAATCAAGCTTTGAGTGCATAGGGAATAACCTCCATAAAACTGACCACAAGGGAGGAAACTACAGCCCAAATAATACCTTTGAAAAATAGTGAGAGTTTAGGGACTGTCTTTTTTTTTTTTTTTGTGTGATCTGAACAAGATGACAAGCTATGTGACTAAGAGAATGGACTGTAATTGAAAAGTGATGCTTTGGTTACTGTTATTTTTGTGTGTTACAATATATTCCATTTTTAGGGGAGCAGAAGAGATTTGTGGACAGTAGCATTATTATAAATGTGTCTTTAATCAGTTTGGCCTAACAGGAGATCCTGTGTCCAGTCTGCCCCATGAGAGAAAGTATACCCCACCCTGGGTGAATACCTCCAACACTCCCCAAGGCTGGGAAGGTGTCCCCTTGGAACAGGGGGCTACAAAATGTTATACCTCAGGCAAAAGGTTTGAAGATTTGTTACTTGCCATAAAAGGCAAATAACAACTTGAAAAGAAGGAAATAATGCACTGAAAATCCCACTCCATTTTTGTAAGTTTTCATCAAAATTTAACAAGAGGTAATTCAAGTCATGAAGCTCTGCTATGGTAATTGGTGAATGTTGCTAATCATTGCTGATTGGGATCTGTGCAGCAGCAAGATCTAATAACAAATGTCAAACACTATATGGTAGACACAGTAATGACTAGGAGCACAAAATGTATCAACAAGAGCCCTGGAAAACCCTAGACAGGCAGGAGAAAATTAAAACAGATGCAAGAAAAACATGTACTAGTACCATTTATATTCTTCTATGCAATATGCTGTAAATATCCTAATAATGACATCTTTGTCATTATGTCAAAATTATGGTAACTGGGGAAGTCATTTAAGCAGACAGAAGACACTCAAAGGAAGCACAAAAGGAGACCATGGGATCAAATAGACGTCACATGGGACCAGTGAGACAGATCCAAAGACAAGATTGGAAAAGTATACTCCATGGAGTACAAAAAATGTCTAAAGCATTCTTAATCTCCAGCAGTTATTTTTAAATGATGGTGATGTGCAGGTAGGAGGGTATATGTGAAGGGGAGGGAGAAGGAACATATGTGGGACAGGGCTGGCATGGTGGTGGTGCCAGCCACAAGTAGAGGAAAGTGTGAGTGTCGGGGAGATATGGGTAATATGTGTATGTATATAAGTTTGAAGAATGTATGTGCATATATTTGCTTCTGTTGCCTGATCCTCCTTCTGTTGTACCTTTTTTCAATCTGTAGATGTGCAGATAGCTCATGCACATACATGTCTTGCCCATGGAGTTTTATGTGCATATTTTACTGGCAGATGGGTTTTATGCATGCACTTTTCTGGGTATACGATTGTACATGCATAATTTCGTACTAGTGGGATTTTATGCAGGTAAACTATCCACCTGTGCACAGATGAAAAATGAGACAGATGGACATCATCACCAGGCACATAAGGCATTCCTCTAGTACTTTACTATAAAAATGACTTTAAAAATACCGGTGCTTAGAAGTGAAAACCAGAGACAGGGATAAGCCTCAGTAAGAAGAGGGTCCAAGAAGAGGCAATGACAGGGGCAGCTCAAGGAAATTAGCTGCCTGAGGTGCAGGATGAGATGACGCTCCCCCCCACCACCACCAAGTTATAGCACAGGTAAAATCATCGAGAGGGCCAAGTGGTGCTCCTCTTGTAGTCTGGCCCTTCCAATGTTTTGAAATGCAATTGAAGGGGGAAAGCAGGGGTTAGAGTTCCCAGAACAGTGGCAGATAGTAATAATATGTCTTGGAAGTTGGCAAACCTGCCATACACTCCCAGGAACCCTACAGCCTACCTTTGTTTCCCTAGTTTGTCCCTGTCTGTGGTGGAGTCTCCACAGGTAAAATCATCGAGAGAGCCAAGTGGTGCTCCTCTTGTAGTCTGGCCCACCGCCACAGGATTATGCAGCTAAAGTGGTAAAAATAGATTAAGTGATTGGCCAGTAGTCCCTCCCCTGTCCCTAAGTCCCTCCCCTTCTTCTTAAAAACATTATCCAGTCCCCATCTCCCTGACCCTCTTCAAAGCCCCAAGCCCTGATCCCCATGCAGTGGTAGTCTAGTGGAGAAGGTCACAGTTCCCTCTAAGAGTCTGGAGCCTGATACTCCATTTTCAAAATGGCACTAGCTATCCTCAGGTGGCAGGTGCCAGGTGCCTGATAGGGGCAGGCTGGTAAAGTTTAAAACACTGATTTGGGTCTTTAAGGCCCTGCATGGACGTGCCCCTCCTTATTTGATTGCAACCATTCGGAAATATCAACCGATCTGCTGTCTCTGATCATCTACACAACATCTACTCAAGGTTCCTTCTCTCGGTCATGTACGACTGACCGAGTCCAGGAACCATGTTTTTAATTTAGCGGGTCCTACCCTGTGAAATGATCAGCCTGAGGAGCTGAGGATTAAAAATGATTTGCTCCGCTTTAGAAAGCATCTGAAATTTCACTTTTTTACCTTGGCTTTTGCCAAGGGTTCATTTTAGTTAGAGCCGGATCCCAATCCTTTGCATCTTTATTTTATACTAGTTTTTTTTTTTTAAATTAAAGTGTGATATAATTAATGTTTAGGTAGTTGTTCTGTTGTCATTGGATTGTTTCTTTGTTGATTATGTATGCTTTGTTGTAATCCGCTGAGAATGGAGTATCAGCAGAATATAAGTGTTTGAAACAAATAAACAAACAAACAAATAAATAAATAGGAGCAAAGGGGCATTGAGGCTGGGTGGCATCATTTTAAAAGTGGAATCACTGGCCTTGGATACATAAGTGAGTGCTGCAGCTTTCACCTTTAGATCACCAGGGTAAATAGCAAGTGTACCAGGGAATAGGAGTGGATTGTCCTGGAATGGGCCAGGGGGTGAAGTATGGATACATTTTTAACATTTTAGCCACATAATCCTTTAGCAGGCCTAGGGGCCCCCACAGATTTTGACACTGCACTGGGGGGGGAGGGGGGGGGACTAAATAGCTCATTTAATACCAGAACCTGGGAGCATTGGATCATGCATTATCTTGGTGCTCCTAGGAAATATTAGCTACATCTCTTGAGATGTAGCTAACTTTTGATCGAATACCACAACTTGTGAATTTTGAGGCGAGTCATGTTATTTGATTTTAATCAGATCTGCTAGAAATGAGCTGGTTTGCATGCAAATCATCTCATTTTAATTACATTGCATTGAGGGTTTTAAGGGGTGCATGGTGCATCCCTTAAAACCCCTTAATACTGCATGATATTTATGCATTAAGGAATTTACCCCACAGCAAAGCCCTAATGCAACTTAGTAAATGACCCCCCCCCCCCCCCAAGTGACCTGATACTGACAAATGGAGACAGTATCACTTAGGTTATGGTATGGGACAATCCAGGGTCCAATTATTATCATGTCATATGGTTCAGTGTAAACACTAGATTAAAACTAAACTATAAAAAAACAAGTATCCTAGAAAATGAATAATATATGTTAAGGAAACCTTGTCAGTAGTTAGGGAATAAAAAAGAATCATAAGAATTATGAACAGCAATAAAAAGGAACATTGAAATGGCAACAAATTATTGTGTCAGGCATGTTTGCAAGGGGAGGAGAATGAAGACACCATTAGGGTTCATCAAAGAAATAGGAGACAAAGTGTGAGCCTAAACAATAGCATTCATGAAATACAAATAGGCACAGGAGGAGAAGAACAGCAAAATTATTGAGAGAAACAAAGGAAGTCAGGAAAAGCAATTAGGAAACTCAAATAGATGTATATACAGCCCAATTAATAAAAGCAGAGGCTAATACTTTCTTTACATATATAAGTGAAAAGAGGAAAACTACAAGATAAATTGTAAGAATTAAAGGGGAAGGCAAGTTTAATGAAGAGGAATATGAGGAAAAAGCAGTTATCACAAATACTTTTGCTCAATTCACATAAGCTGGAAAGGATGATTGACCAAAGATTAAAGATACAGACATAAAAGACTATGGAGTGAACACATTACCATTTACTGAAGAGATAACATTCACCTTACAGCTCTTTGTAACCAACTTTGTAACACTGATGTATATTAATTTTACCAAATAGGTAAAATAGGATGAATGAGGCCATTTTCCATTCATTCTGAATGGAATGAACGGAAAATGGTCTTTCTCAAAATACCTTAAATTTTTCATGTATTTTGGTTTGCGTAAAAGAAAAATCACAAAAAATGTCAAAATAGACTTCCGGGAGGTCCTCTGAGCCCCCTTCCAACCCCAAGAAAACCCAGGCCCTGGCCTACCCAACTGAGCTGAGGCAGGACTAACTGGGGCCTCTTCATGCCTTTGTAACACCCCCATCACAAGATAAAAATGAAGCCCCAGGCCTGGGCATACTCAACTGAGCTGAGGCAGGACTAACTGGGGCCTCTTCATGCCTTTGTAACACCCCCATCACAAGATAAAAATGGAGGCCCAGGCCTGGGCATACTCAACTGGGCCTCCCTGGGCCCCTCCTACCCACTCTGCATAGAACCATGTGCCATGGACTTCGTATCCAGCCTCCACTTATCCCATTTTTGTGAGGTTCCTAGAATGAAAGTGCAGAAGTGATGCATTTGCCTCTGCTGACTGGTTAGCAGATTTAAAGATGGCGCTGGCCATATGGGGAAAAGCATCAAAGTCTTTTGGTTTCTTTTTTGTTTAGGAGATTTTTATTTTTTAAAGGGTTTCATTTTTCAGTTCAGAAAATGAACCAAACAAACAAAAAAAACCCCCCATTATGTGCATCAAAAAACAACACCCCCATATCCAAAAATAAAAATAAACTAAAACACATTTTTTATTGCTGCATATCCCTACTTTGTAAATGCAATTTGCTCTGAGCTTAGGAAGTGCAGAATATAAATTCAACAAATGAATGAATGAATTCACACAATTGACAGTAAACAAGGTTATGGAACTTAACCTAATGGGGTAGATCCCAGAATAATAAAGGAGCTAAAGGAGATTCTGACTGTACCCATTATATCTCTGTTCAACTTATCACATGAAACAAGATACATTTAATAAGAACAAATGTATTACTTCTCCATAGGGGTGGGAACAAGGAGGAAGCAGAAGACTACAGACTTATTTATTTGATATCATTGGTGGTCAAGGTAATGGAAGCAGTACTACAGAATAAAATGGTGCAGTACCTTGAAGTTAAGGATTGCAAAATCATAGGCAATAGTTTCACCAAGGGAAAATCTTGCCAAATAAATCTGATTTATTTGGTAAAGTGATTGGAATAGTAGAACAGGAGAGTGTAGCCTATTAAGTAAAGCCTTTGAACCTGTTATTCTGTTCCAATTGGAAGACTGGTGAGCAAGCTGGCTAATCTGAGAACTGGAAGAAATATTATTACCCGAGTGAGAATTTATTTTGTATGCTTTACTGTAGCCCACTTAGAACATCAAGGGTGCGTCTCGTGTATATTTATGTATTTGGAGGCATGGGGGAGGGGAGGTCCCCATCAGCTGCACGGAGTGGCAGTAACAAACCAGGCAACTTGCTGGGTAAACTGTATTGGCTATGCCATTATTTACTTTGTGAGAAAGAAAAACTGGTATTATAGGTGGTAGAATTAATATAACAAAAAGAGAAACCACACAACCATCTGAGTGCCAAAATTTTTTATTTTTATTTTTAAGTGTAAACCCTCATAGATGAGCAGGGCATGAAGCTACTTTTTATAAACTGTTCACTTATAGAGATGCAACTTTTTAGTTGTTGCCAAGTGTAACAGGAATGCTTGCTCCGTGTGTTTAATCACGGGGTTAGAATACTTTGGTTGTAAAAACCACTTAATTTTTAAACATTTTATAGCTGTGACCCCCATAGTATATATTAAAGTGACACTTATCCTTTGAAGGAACCGCAAGAGCCTCAAATGTATCGGCTCTGCCACCTACGGGCATGGTTCATTAAGGGTTAGTGCCCCTTGTTAGGTCTCCCTTCAACCCAGATGTTGAAACAAAATGGCACAATTGGGCATAGTGGTTAGTGTTCGCATTTACAAATACCCCTTTTGAATTCAATGAGAAGATCTTATGTGCTGTTCCCAAGAGAAATGATCTGTTATAAATAGATAGGAATTGATAGAAAAAGTCTTTGAGCCTAATAATATTGTTTTCCTTCTGTCCCAAATATGCAATTATTAATTAAGAGTTCAGGGAGCACAGAATCGGATGCCATGTTTTCCTGGGTTGCCACAGTAGAGCAGAGAGTGGCATCCAGCCTATTATAACCTGTTCTAGACATACCCAAGGTTTACTTTTCTTTTCTTTATGCCAAACAATAATAGATCTTATTTGGGCTGCCACATGGTACCACTGCAAGTTAGGGACCCCTAGACCTCCTTGTTGTTTAAATTGGAACAAAATTCTAAGGCCCTGCTCGCGTAAATCCGGGCGGATTTACGCGAGTAGGGCCTTGCGCGCCAGCGCGCCTATTTTCCATAGGCCTGCCGGCGCGCGCAGAGCCCCGGGACTCGCGTAAGTCCCGGGGTTTTTTGTCGGGGGCGTGTCGGGGGCGGGGCCGATCGACGTGGCGTTTTGGGGGCGGGACATGGCGTTTCAGGGCGGGCCTGGGGGCGTGGTTTCAGCCTGGGGCGGTCCAGGGGCATGGCCGCGCCCTCCGGAACCACCCCCGGGTTGCGTCTCGGATTTACTTCTCCCTCCGGGAGGCGTAAATCCGTGGACAAAGGTAGGGGGGGTTTAGATAGGGCCGGGGCGGTGGGTTAGGTAGAGGAAGGGAGGGGAAGGTGAGGGGAGGGTGAAAGAGAGTTCCCTCCAAGGCCGCTCCGATTTCGGAGCGGCCTCGGAGGGAATGGAGGCAGGCTGCGCGGCTCGGCGCGCGCCGGCTGCCCAAAATTGGCAGCCTTGCACGCGCCGATCCTGGATTTTAGAAGATACGCGCGGCTACGCGCGTATCTACTAAAATCCAGCATACTTTTGTTTGCGACTGGTGCACCAACAAAAGTACGCAAACGCGCATTTTTTTAAAAATCTACCCCACAGAGAACAACCATCACACCAGAGTTTTTAAAAGGGAAACTTTGCAGGGAGTTTCCTTTTGAAAATTTGCTTACAAGCCCAAGGGTAAAAAGTACCTGCAGGCCTGCAAGAGACAGGGTGTGTAAAAAAACTGTTCCCTACATTCTTGAGCAGTCATTTTTTCACTTAGAGAATAGCCACTGCCATTAGTAATGGTTACATGGAATAGACTTAGTTTTTGGGTACTTGCCAGGTTCTTATGGCCTGGATTGGCCACTGTTGGAAACAGGATGCTGGGCTTGATAGACCCTTGGTCTGACCCAGTATGGCATGTTCTTATGTTCTTATGTTCTTACCTGACAGGGTCATTCATTATTTTACAATGTGCCGGTATCATGTGCAGTAGGGCCCTATCGCACATGGTACCAGCCACATCGTGGCATTATTATTAAAATGAGGTAAAGGGGAAGAATGTGGGCAGAGTTTGAGTGGAGTTATCTCCTGGCAGTGTTGTAGGCGATGATGTTTTTCACATTATTGCTGGCAGCACCATGGGAAATAACTACACCGTTTCCCGTGGCGCTATGGGGTGATAGTGCGTGGTGCGACCACACCATGGTGGGCGAAACCACATTGCCGCAATGCGGCTGGCTGCCCACTATCGCCCCCTGCTCCTTTTTTTTTTTTTTGTGACTCATCATTTTGCTATAAATATAAATTTAGCAGAATGATGAATCTAGGAGTGAGTTTGAAGTTGTTTTAGTTTTAGATATATCTTTCTCTTTCTTTCCATATGTATCTCTTTGATGACTTGCAGTAATCTAAACTCTGCAATATTCCACCTGCATCCTCTCTCATTTATTCACTCTCATAACCATGCAATGGGACTAAACTCTTTATTGCTTACTTTGTCAACTTGTTGCGTGAACGTGATCTGATTTTCCATCTGTAAATTTTCAGGAAGTTCATATAATTTTCTGACGGTGATAGAGCTCTAATTTTCAGCTTGTTGATTAACTGGAGAATAATCCAAATACACTTCAAATTATAAATCTTTCATGATTTGGGGGATTTTATACAAATGTACATTTGACAGTGCTAATTTAAAGCAAATATCAAGCTTGATTAAACATTCCCCTGATAAGAAGGATAAATGATTGAATTGGTTTATGGAGCTAACCAGCACTGGCATAATATAAACAGAACTATTTTGATGTTCTCCATCAATTTTGTAAAAAAAAAAAAAATCAGGAAGCAGTCAAGAAAGAATAAAGAAATGGATCATTATATATGCACAAGACATCTATCTTCTTTACAATATAAAGTAATTTATTTATTAAAATATTTTTTTTCATTATTAAGAAATTAGATATTCACTGAGCTTCCTTTCAAAACAGAAATCATTGAAATGTGCAATGGCTAGTGCAATACAAGGTTATAATTGTTTCCTATCTCTGCTTTTCAATTGTGTGTCAAGTATTTATTCATCAATCACCATCAACCAAAGCTTAACCTGCTTCTCATGCTTTATCTCACAAACTAATTGAATTAAATAATTTTCCCCCTCCAAACCCACATTTTCATTTTAAACTGTTTTATAAATCAAGTGTAAACCTGTAATAATTAGTTTGCAGAATTTTTCCAAATCAAGATTTAACCAGTTACCTGAGGGATTTCAAGAAAGGAGTGATAGTGAAATGAGTGATATAGGACACTATCAGGGTTATTTATTTCTTTGCAATAGAGCCTTAATACATATGCAGGTCGATACAGTACAGTGCGCTCCACCGGGGGGGTTGGACGCGTGTTTTCGATGCGCTAGCTTTACCCATTATTCAGTAAGGGGTAATAGCGCATCGAAAACACGCGTCCAACCCCCCCGAAACTAATAGCGCCCGCAACATGCAAATGCATGTTGATGGCCCTATTAGTTATTCCCGCATGATACAGAAAGTAAAATGTGCAGCCAAGCCGCACATTTTACTTTCAGAAATTAACGCCTGCCCAAAGGCTGGCGTTAATTTCTGCCGGCACCGGGGAAGTGCACAGAAAAGCAGTAAAAACTGCTTTTCTGTGCACCCTCCGACTTAATATCATGGCGATATTAAGTCAGAGGCCCCAAAAGTAAAAAAAAAGTAAAAATTAAAAATTAAAAAAATTAAAAATTGGCCCACGGGTCGGAAGACAGACGCTCGATTATGCTGGCATCCGTTTTCCGAACCCTTGGCTGTCAGCGGGTTTGAGAACCGGCAAAATTGAGCGTCGGCTATCAAACCTGCTGACAGCTGCCGCTCCTGTCAAAAAGGAGGTGCTAGGGATGCGCTAGTGTCCTTAGCGCCTCTTTTTACCATGGGCCCTAATTTGCATAGGCCACCCTCCTGAATCGCGAACCCAGGAGAGTTGCCTGTGCACGCTCTGGGATAGCGGGTGCTCGCCAGCTCTCCCGCGCGTTTTTCTGAATCGGCCTGATGGTAAATAGCACAATGCAAATTCCACATTGAGTATTCCAGTGGGAGGAGCTTATGCAGGGGCGGATTCCCGATGTCGACTGGCCTGGGGATTTGCCGCCCAGGCCAGCCCAGGAGATACCATGTGGTCTGCCGAGCGCGGCTCTGTCACAGCCACGCTCGGCAGACCACATGACTATTTATTTATTTATTTGGTTTTATATACCGAAGTTTGATTGGGGTACCATCACCTCGGTTTACATGATTTTGGAAGTGTAACAGTATATAATTGGTCACCATATATGACCAAGAACATATGCAGTCACCTCGGTATCAGCTATTTGGCATGTAAGTAAAATATGATGAACAGTTCTCCAGTCAGCAGGTGAAAAGTTAAGACAACTATTAACAGTTTTTTACATAAGTCTATATCCATATCTCGGAATAAACATTACTAGTTGTTGCGAGTATTCAGTTCTTTCGACCTAAGTCGATGTTAACACTTCTGAACAATCACAGCAAGGCAAGATAACATGTCTTGTTTCTGCAAGTTACATTATGTTTCAATATAAATTTCAATGCTAACTAGTTAAACTGCTACATAATTAACATCTATCTGCATACATATACATATTTGGAAAGGACATCACAAACGTACATAGTTTACAGTGCTACATAGAATTAATATATTTCTGCATACATGTAAATGATTGAAGAAACCAGAAGGCTTGGGTAATAGAGAAGGATCAATGATGCTCACATCTAATATTTATTTATTTATTTATTTTGAATTTTTCTATACCGACATTCTTGAACAAAGATATCAAATCATATCGGTTTACAATTGAACATAACTGTCGCGGCTTATATTATATTATTATATTTATATAATATAATATATATATAATATATAATTATATAAATTATATAATATATAATTATATAAAATATAATAATATAATTATTATATATTATATTATATTATATTATGTGTTAATATAGTGACCTGAGAATGAGGCCTGGAGGGGAAGCAAGGGGCTTAATTTGTTGAGGGAGGGAAGGTTAGAACCAATGGCAGTGTGTTACTGTGGAAGCCTGGGTAGGAAGCTGTGGGGAGATAGTAAATGAGAAAGGGGGTATGTGTTATTGAAGAAGCTTGGGTTGGAGGCTCGGAGGAAGTGAAAGGGGAGAAGATGGGTATGGGGTGGCAGATGTTAGCTAAATGCTTGTTGGAAAGGCCAGGTCTTAAGTTTTTTGAACATTTGTGAATTGGCTTCCAAACGTAGTGCCGTGGGCATGGCATTCCAGATGGTGGGCCCAGCCAATGAAAATGCTCAAGCTTTTGTGGAATTAAGGTGTGTGAGTTTGGGAGCATGCATGTGTAAGGTCCCTTTGTATGCAGCTCTAGTTGGACTGTTGGATGAGTGGAAAAAGAGAGAGTCATTCATCCAATTGATGTCCTGATTATGTAAAGTTTTGTGAATAATAGTGAGACGAAGAGGATTCTGAATGGAATCAGGAGCCAGTGGAGTTCTTTTAGAAAAGGGGTGACTAGAGTGACTGGCCCACCGGGGGATGCCCGATCCCCGATAGGGCAATCCGCCCCTGAGTTTTTGGAAATATTTATCGGTGTGTTGTGCTTGTGATAGTCTTGTGTTATAGTGAAAATATGAGAGAGAGCGAGAGAGAACCTCTGTAGACTCAGTCTGACACTCTCTCTCTATATATATATATGTACCACTATAGAGGGGTACTTTGAATTGGGTTTTGGAAGGTGGGTGGAGGGGTTGGGGGGTATCACTACTCTCAGCAGTATATAAGTCATGATAATATGTTCTAAATATTTCACATATGTCCCCAAAGGTAATATATATCATGCCATCATCTCCCTTTATGTATGCAATAAATGAAGATTTAGATTTAGATTTCACTAATTGAACCAACATCTTTCCTAGTTTATTCTTATATAGGCAGACCTTATGTTTAATGGAGGATAGGGAAACAGTAGTTCTTTGATGTAACTTATCATTAAATGCTTACTATGCCACCCAAAAATCCTCTCTGACTTGATTCCCACATTTAGGTGAAAGTCTTTTCTTGAGTGCTTACACGATATTAGTAAGTGTTAATATATCTTTGCACAATTCTCTCTTTTTCATAATAGTGTAATTAATAATATCCCCACGTAAAACTTCTGGGTTATCTATATGTTAGGGATGTGAATCGTGTCCTCGATCGTCTTAACGATCGATTTCGGCTGGGAGGGGGAGGGAATCGTATTGTTGCCGTTTGGGGGGGTAAAATATCGTGAAAAATCGTTAAAAATCGTGAAAAATCGAAAAATCGAAAAACCAGCACATTAAAACCCCCTAAAACCCACCCCCGACCCTTTAAATTAAATCCCCCACCCTCCCGAACCCCCCCCCAAATAACTTAAATAACCTGCGGGTCCAGCGGCGGTCCGGAACGGCAGCGGTCCGGAACGGGCTCCTGCTCCTGAATCTTGTCGTCTTCAGCCGGCGCCATTTTCCAAAATGGCGCCGAAAAATGGCGGCGGCCATAGATGAAAAAGATTGGACGGCAGGAGGTCCTTCCGGACCCCCGCTGGACTTTTGGCAAGTCTCGTGGGGGTCAGGAGGCCCCCCACAAGCTGGCCAAAAGTTCCTGGAGGTCCAGCGGGGGTCAGGGAGCGATTTCCCGCCGCGAATCGTTTTCGTACGGAAAATGGCGCCGGCAGGAGATCGACTGCAGGAGGTCGTTCAGCGAGGGTTCCGGCGCCTCGCTGAACGACCTCCTGCAGTCGATCTCCTGCCGGCGCCATTTTCCGTACGAAAACGATTCGCGGCGGGAAATCGCTCCCTGACCCCCGCTGGACCTCCAGGAACTTTTGGCCAGCTTGTGGGGGGCCTCCTGACCCCCACGAGACTTGCCAAAAGTCCAGCGGGGGTCCGGAAGGACCTCCTGCCGTCCAATCTTTTTCGTCTATGGCCGCCGCCATTTTTCGGCGCCATTTTGGAAAATGGCGCCGGCTGAAGACGACAAGATTCAGGAGCAGGAGCCCGTTCCGGACCGCTGCCGTTCCGGACCGCCGCTGGACCCGCAGGTTATTTAAGTTATTGGGGGGGGGGGTTCGGGAGGGTGGGGGATTTAATTTAAAGGGTCGGGGGTGGGTTTTAGGGGGTTTTAGTGTGCCGGCTCACGATTCTAACGATTTATAACGATAAATCGTTAGAATCTGTATTGTACTGTGTTCCATAACGGTTTAAGACGATATTAAAATTATCGGACGATAATTTTAATCGTCCTAAAACGATTCACATCCCTACTATATGTTGAGTGTTGTGTTGGGCATATTCTTCCCATTTCAGTGTCAGAAACTTTCCAAATTGCTTACCTCTCGTTAACCATCTCCAATCAAAATAACCATTTGTGGTAATAAGATTGTTCAAAATGCCAGAAACCGAACAATGATCAGAAATGGCTAAAGCCTCAATATTCACTTTCTGAAGATTAAAGAAAAATGAAGCTAAGATCAGGAGATAATTCTTGATTTAGAATCATGGGCATGGGCAATATGGGTAAAGTTTATTTCTCCAGGGTGTAATAATCTCCATGTTTCTAAAAGGTGCAAAGTGTCACACAAAAAGGAAATGCCTTTAGATTTCTCCATATGCACACCTGGACTATGTAATTGTCTATCTTCCAATGCATTGGTTACACAATTGAAGCCCCCCTTCCCCCCCCCCCCCCCTTTTTAAGGTGCATCATATCTAAAGATGATACCAAAGCAACTGCCTTTGTGAAAAAAAGAATGCTCATATCGATTTGGGGCATATATGGATACCAAAATTATAGATTTTCCAGATAAGGACCCCCAAAATAAAATATATCTTCCTGAGGGTCAGCTATCATTTTGAGATGGCAACACTACAACCGTTTGAAGAACCAAGTGCAGCAAAAACTTGACGCACCCATTTCCTTCTAAGTTTAAGATGTTCCACTTCCATCATATGAGTCTCGCGTAAAAATACAATTTGGCATTTTAATCTATTCAAGTGGGAGAGAATTTTCTTTCGCTTCACAGGAGTGCCCAAGTCTACTGCATTCTAAGTTATAAAATTAGTAGAACCTATCGTTGTTACAATTTAATTCAACACCCAGAGAAATTTCTCTTTCCGTTAATGAAAACCTTATATATGTTTGCGAAGTCAGCCACCCCCATCTACCCAATTGTTTCAACAAAACAAAAAGAACCTGAAATAAATACTTCCAATGCAACTTGCTCACCTTTCCTTATTATAGGGAAAGGTTTCCTTACACCTTTCCCTATCTTCTCCCACCTCAACATCCCCAACAAGAACATACATCACCTAATCATAGGCTGGAAGTCAAATTAAAATGTTTGAGTGTCGCCCCCCTCCCCCCCTCACCATGCAATGACAAAGATCTTACATAGAATTATGTAATCAATGGGAAAATAAAATATGCTTTTGTTACCCAACTTTGTTTAGTAACACACTAAGTTAAAATAAATATTAAAAAAAAGAGACCCATCAAATACTGACTTTTTAATGAGTCAGAGGTACAGTAATGCAACTCAGCAAACTTTAGAAAAGCTAGATAATAAAGGCATATGTTGAGGGAAAAGACTAGTACAAAAATAAATCATACGTGATTCTAGCAACACAGCAGTAAAGATTATTTAGTGTATGCTAGATATTAATCAGAGTAAAGAATCCAAGTGATTAGGAGATCTTCCCCTTAAGGCTGAAAGGAAGTGGCTATTTGGAATCCAGGTCCATGAAAAATAAAATAAAAATATGCTCTATGCAGCCTGTCTTAGTTCTCAATTGCAATACCGAAATATTAATCTGTACTGCTATTATTAAGTGGACGTCCACTTAAAAGGTCTCGCTCATTAAACTGTAAAACAAGGTGAAGCCATTAACACATATTAAAAGTTGTACAGATCTCTGGTTGTATTCACTATTACTCCCTAGCAGAGTGCTAAGTACTCAAGATATGCATCAGATAATTGATCGATGAAAGTTTTTGCTTCCTCCACAGCTTGGAAATCGTGCTGCTTACCTTTAAACCAGACCTTCAATTAACTGGGTATTGAAGCGTAAAATGAATATTTTTCTTAGCCAGTCTCATGCATAGTGGCACAAACTCCTTGTGCTTAAGTAAGACTTTTGGGGAAAAGGCCTGGAATATTAACACATATTTATTTTTATACTGAATGTATTTTTTCTTGAAAAACGCTTGCAAAATCATACTTTTTTTGCATATAGTGAAATACTTTGGCAATCACAAATCGAGGCCTGGCCCTTTCCATAGAGTTTGGGCCTAATCGATGTACTCATTCAAAAGTCATCTTACCCTGGAGATCTAGCAGGCCTAACTCTAGCAACAACCAAGTTTCCAACAATTGGGGAAGATCTGAATCTGAATCTTCTTCTGCTATTCCCACAAACGGAGGATTATTTCTAGGGATGTGAATCGTTTTTTGACGATTTAAAAAATCGTCCGATATTTTTTAAATTGTCAAAAATCGTTAGAGTGCGCGATACAATACAAATTCCCCCGATTTATCGTGAAAAATCGTTAATCGGGTACGGGAGTTATTTGGGGGGAGGACGGGAAAACCGGTACACCAAAACAACCCTTAAACCCACCCTGACCCTTTAAAATGAATCCCTTACCCTCCTGAACCCCCCCAAAATGTTTTAAATTACCTGGTGGTCCTGCGGGGGGGGGGGGTGTCCCGGTGCGATTTCCCACTCTCGGGCCATCGGCGCCATTTTGGCTGCCACTAATAAAAATGGCGCCGATAGCCCGATTAAAAAAAAACCAACCCACCCGACCCTTTAAAACGTACCCCTTAGCCTCCCCCACCCTCCCGACCCCCCCCCCCCCCAAACCTTTTAAAATTACCTGGTGGTCCAGTGGGGACGCGGGGAGCGATCTCCTGCTCTCGGGCCATCGGCTGCCACTAATAAAAATGGTGCCGATGGCCCTTTGCCCTTACCATGTGACAGGGAAGCCATGCCATTGGCCGGCCCCTGTCACATGGTAGGAGCACTGGATGGCCGGACATGGCCCATGCCATCTTTAAAGATGGCGCCGGCCATCCAGTGCTCCTACCATGTGACAGGGACTGGCCAATGACATGGATTCCCTGTCACATGATAAGGGCAAAGGGCCATAGGCGCCATTTTTATTAACGCAGCCGATGGCCCGAGAGCTGGAGATCACTCCCCGCGCCCCCACTGGACCACCAGGTAATTTTAAAATGTTTTTTGGGGGTTCGGGAGGGTGGTGGAGAGTTTTTTTTGTTATCGGTTCGGGCACAGCCGATAACAAAAAAAAAAAATCGAGCCGGACGATAAAAATTTTAAGATTTGAATCGGAACCGGAACCGATCAGATTTCGGTTCCGATTCACATCTCTAATTATTTCTGTGGGCTCTATTTTCTAAACCATCAATTTTCTCATCTTTTTCCGCCATAGCTTTCTTGAGTGATTTCACTCATCTCTCCAATTACAAACTATTGTCCTCTGTGATAGAGATCCGTGCCTCTGCAGTGTCAAGACATGTGCAAATATCATTTAACATGTTTTTCATCTCAGCAATTTGAGAAAAGCTTTGATTAAACTTACTATCCAATGCTGCCATCACGGCCTTGGCTAGTTTAGTTATCAGTGCTGCATCCATCGGTTGTGATGCAGATGTATCAGTAGTGTCAGCCAGTTGCTTTTACCATGGACTCTGCTTTCTTCTTGTCTTTCTTGGGGATTCTGACAGACATAATTTCTCCGTTATGTTTAATAAATGGGTCCATGTATTCCTCACCCTTTAAGGAAGAAATTCCAGGTTTAGTGATCACCTGATCAAGCAAAAGAAGGAGATACTTTGGGGGGGGGGGGGGGGGGGGAGCACCTGGAGCTTGGCAGTTTTCATCCTTCCAAGTCCTCCACATCACATGACCTCAAATAAATATTTTCTTTTCTTTTTTTTGGCAAAGATCTCTCAAATATCTTTCTTTAATAACAGTAGCTAACCTATTTTTTTTCATGGTCATAAAGATTTGGGTGAATGAAGCCCTATACGATTGCTATACTATCAGCAAGTTTAACTTTTGCTTAAAGGTTTTGGACTAGTGTGGCTTAATGAATATTATTTTGTTATTCATTTTTTAGATTGAGCTTTGGTTCTGTTAAAGCAGTAGTAACAGTCTCATGATGAGCAGAGACAGTAAAAAAATAAAAGGAGGAAAAGATGTGATGGTTTATAATATCACTCTGCTATGCATTTTAACCAATTACAATACTTCCACTTCGGGGTAAGAACCTGCTATTCCTCATTGACACTAATCTGCTTTAGTTTTTAGGATATCTTTAATGAACCTGCATGAAATAGATTTACATGCACTTTGCTTCAATCACGTGCAGATCTATCTCATGTAGGTTCATTAGGAATATCCTGAAAATCTGAGTGGATTGGTATCCATGAGAATTGAAGACTGCCTATCTCTGCTTCCACAGAAGTGAGAACTGTGACTGTTAGAGGTCTGACTGTCCTGTAAATGAATTGTAGTGATGCACAGAAAACTAAAAATTACATGTAAGCAGTAAAACGTTTTGATGGGGTTTTATTTTGGTTGTTTTATTAAGTAATGAGCCCTATATTCTATATCCTAAGAAAAGTACCCTCCCTTGGCCCTATGAACATATACGTGCAAATCTCAGCAGATACGCGCCTGGCTGGCTGTGCGCGCACCGAGTGCATGTTAGAAATGGCCCGGTCATGCGCATATCTGCCAGTACATGCAGAAGTGCCGGCAGAACTGAAAGGGGCGGGGCAGGGGCCAGTGGTGCTGTCCCGGGGAAGCACATGCTGGCAGCCAGCCGGCATATGGAACGTATTTCTCTGATGAAGAGGAAGTAAGTACTGCAACAAAAAAAAAAGGATAGGTAGGGTAGGTTTAGGGGTTGGGGAGGAGAGGGGGAAGGGGAGGCAGAATAGGTAAGGTGATAGGGAAGTTCCTTCCCAGTCCGCTCCTTAATTGGGAACTGGGAAGTTATAAAATCAGTGGATCCATGGGCACGCGCCAGGAACCACGTGCACATAGACGCGATTGTGCGCCTTTTAAAATCTAGCTTCTAATGCACATCTTAATTTTCTACTGTCAACAAAATAAGCTGCTTAATAGCTTTGGCCCCAAGCATGCCTGAAATAGAAAGATGTTATTAAGTGGCCATACTACTTAGGGCCTACGCAGTAAAAGCTGGATTTTAAGAGCCGCACGAGGGCGCACATGGATGTGCTGATTTTATAACGTGCACACGTCTATGCACACATGTTATAAAATCCGTTGCCTGCATGAACTATTTTATATCGATGTGCACATGTGTGCGCGAAAGCTGTCTCACATGCGTAAATGGGAGGATTTTAGTAGACGCGCGAGGCAACACATCAGGGCCTTTTTCCCTGTTCCCTCTCAGTTCACCCTAGTAAAGGAGCAGACTTCCTAAACCCCCTACCTATCCTGCCTCACTTTTACCCTACTAGCCCCGACGCCTAAAATCCCGCTAACTATCCTACATTTTTTTTATTTTACTACTTACCTGCAGTCCATAGCAACAGCGACTTACTCGGTTGTCGGATCCCAGCGCAAGTTTGTGCGCAAATCGGACTTAATGGCGCTGTCCCTGTCTGCCCACGCCCTGCCCAGACCCCCGGCCCACCCGTTTTTGCTAAATCCTTTCCAATACGAGTACTAGGAGATATGAGCATGGCTGCAGGCCTCTTAAAATCTGCATGGCCTGCGCATGTCCCAGTCACATGCGTATCTCTCCCAGATTTGCCATGTGTAGGGCTTTTAAAATTCTCCCTTAAGCATTTACTTCTATTTTATGCCTCTGGCAAAAATATTCATTGAACAGGTTCTTTTCAAACCATTTGGTATGAGATAGTTAGCGGTTTGCTCTCATAAAAATTCTAAAAATGGACAGAATTTGAAATTGCATTTGGTAGTTGAACATTCGAAGCTTATGTAATATGCAGTAAGAAATGTAGGAATGGGGGACTGATTCATATAGAACAAAGTTTTGCTTTATTCCAATTAGTTAGCAGCGTAAAATCTGCCTTGTTAAAATAGCATCAGCTGAAACAATTTAAGAATATTACAGCATCAAAATGTTGTCACATTTCACAAGATTATGTAGTCTTTTCAAAGTCATATGTTCATAGGATGCCTGGTAACTCAGTGTTATTGCTTCACACGATTATGCAAAGGGTTTGATTCCTGGTCAAGTCTTCCACTCCCTCAGTCATTTAGGACTGGGGGTGCTGCAGAAGAAATATTCATAGCCCCCGTGGAGATGGAATTCTGGTCATCATGCAATGGCAGATTTGGGGTCCATGGTTGATGGATTCTGGGGAAAGCTCTGGTACATGACCCTTGGTTGAGAATTGGGAGGCAATAAAAAAAATGGGAGAA
Source organism: Rhinatrema bivittatum (assembly GCF_901001135.1). NCBI lineage: Eukaryota > Metazoa > Chordata > Amphibia > Gymnophiona > Rhinatrematidae > Rhinatrema > Rhinatrema bivittatum. The sequence goes on from NC_042623.1 coordinate 93,339,761, forward strand.
AAATCATGGTGCTGGTTCAGTTTCAGTTCCAGTTGAGCTAGAAGTCCAAAGAAGCAGGGGGAAACTGCCTATTCCCCCCAGCCCTCCCATCCCCCAAATAAACATCATTAAGCTTTAGAGATTTCAATGAGTTCTAATTTATGTTCATAAGGAAGACAAAAGGAATCTTGATCTCATGCTGTTAAAATAAAACTAAAGTATTTCTGTAATCAACTTAATGTACAAAATGGTTTGGAACAGTTGATTACTGGACTTGGACTTACACAGATCCATATTCAGGCACAGTCTGGCTAGCAAAGTTAGCTGGATAAACTTATCTGGCTGACTTTGGAGGTATATTCAGTAGTGAAACCTCACTACTGAATATAGGCAGCTATCTTAAAGTTAGCCGGCTAACTGTAGGACAGCTCTTTGGCCTGACCAGGCTTAGCCCTGGATTCATCATTCTTCACAGAATGATGAATCCTGCAAAAATGGGGGATGGGGGGTGAAGAGGGGGGTGGGCCTGTGAAAGCCCTCAGCCTTCGCACCACGGCGGTGCAATTTTGGCAGCCACGGTGCACCGGCTGCCGGCTTTCGCACAGAATAGCGCCAGGTGGTGCTATTTGGCGCGCTACTGCTGACGATAATGTTAGTAATATTATTACCGGCAGCAAAGCCACCGCGGACTCCGCCCCCTCCCCGCAACGACTCTGACCCTCCCCACCCCTGACTCCACCCCAATCTAATTTGCATGCTATCACACGCGAAAAGGGCTTTTTCACATGCAATAGAGGCTTATCGCACGCGATACGGCCGTATTGCGAGCGATAAGCCCTTAGAAAATAACCCCTTAGCCGGCTAAGTCATCCAGCTAACTCTGAATATTGAAGTTAGCCAGTTAACTTATCCAGCTAACTCAGCTCCTCCCAGTTATGACCTTGGAACCCCTAGCTTAGCCAGCTAAATTCTAACCTCCTAACTTATTAGGTGGTTAGAATTTATCCAGATATGTGCCCAAATATTCATTTAGTTGGCTAACTTCTGAGGTTGCCAGTCAAATGCTTTTGAATATGGACCTCATAGCTCCTGAAAATCATGAATGCTATAATGTAGAATATACAAAGTAATGGCAACTCTGTGAGAACTGACACCATGCAAAATATGCCATTTTGCAAAGAATGTCCTGTACATCTTCTTTAATTGCAAATCTGCCACGTTGAAGTTATTAACAATAATAAAATTTGATAGTTAAATGGCCATAGGGAATATTTCCTTTTTATCAAAAAATATTAATGCTTAGGTCTCAATTAAAAATGGCTTACACACATGTAAGTCAATTAATATATAGTACTTTTTGACAAGAGAAAAAGCTCCTGGATTGTATGCTTTAATCTAGTTCTTGACATGGAGTGGAATACAATTGATCCCCTTTTGTCTACTTATAGCAAAATGTATTTCAACATTCAGTGATTTTCAACATACAGGATATTGTCTGTTAACAGACCCTCAGATGCTATTAATATCCAATCTGGCACAGTGGAAACTCCAGGAAAATACCAACGTGCTTAGAAGCTATTCAGTCATCTGAAAGGGGAGAGTGCAGATCCAATGTCTTTGACCCAGAATTAATATAGTGCCCAAATGTAGGTTTGAAGAGTATTCATATCAAAGACTGATGTCTTTCTTCAACTAAACTATGTTACTGTGCTATTATACCAGAGGAAGAAACAAGAAAGGCCCTTCAGTGAACAATTGCATCCCCTCGAAAGAATGCACTGAGCATTATGCTTCCTTTGACAATGCTACATGACTCTGCTCTTATGGCAAAGGCAGACAAATCAGATTCCGATTCACCCTGCCAGATTCCCTTTGCTGGGAATTTATTTTGAAGGGGCTTTTTACTAGGACAAGTGCATGCCAATGGGCATTTTCATCTCGTGTGCTTAATTTGAGATATTCAACAGATTCATGCTCTGGGTTATAATAAAGATAATTGGCTTCAAGTCCACCAGCACTCTCTGGATGACCTCCTATTTGTGGGAAAATGGGGGGCTGTTTTGTGCCTTTTTCAATCCATGCTAATGGATCACTCTAAAACACATGCACTCACTAATTGGGAACTTGATATTTGTAGTACACTTAATGTCAATGGGGAGAGTGTTCCTGGATTCCCTGACAAGAGTGACTGCAAGCCCTTTCCAAGACCATCACGGCCTACACATGAGCAAAGCATTGAAAGAGGATCTTGTGATATGGCAAGTCTTCTTTGCCAACTTTAAATGTGCCTTCACTTATTTGCCATCCCTAATTACTAATCAAAACAAAGGGACTGCTATACTCAGACACATCAAGGGGAGTAATTAATGTGATTTTGTCAGGGGCATTTAGTGTACAGTCCAATGACCACTTGAGTGGGTAAAACAGAGGGGTCATATGGAGCATGGAGCATAGCTTTTGTTGAGCTATTTCCCCTGGTTGTTGCCTTGCATATCTGGAGAGCCAGCTCACAGAACAAGTGGGTAATTTTGTGGTGCAGCAAGAAGGCAGTGGTAGAGGTCATCAGTTGTCACTCTGCCAAGTACCCCTTGGTTTCTGAGCTCTTGCACAAATTCATTTTTTGCTGCTTGTGTTTTAACATAATAACATTAATCTGTTGGCCTGATACCTCTCATTGCTGGTTCACTAATAGAAACCTATGGGGGAGGGACCTTGCTAAGTTCAACCAGTCAACAAGACCTCCACTTTTGCCATCACTGAGCAGTGTTCCTCTAACTTAATTTATTTGGGCTAGATGTGGTATAACTGTCTATCCTGGGACACAACTTCTTCTTGCAGACCTTAAGGAAAGTGGTAGGAATATTTGAAGATAAGATTGCAGCCAGTTACATAAAGGAGGCCCATTTGATTCTCCCTCCCCCCCCCCCTTTCCTTCCTGCAAGGGGGGAGCCATTAGGGTATCTTCCTTTGGTGGGGAACTCAAGCCAAATTCAGGAGGAGGTACATTAGGAGAGGGGGGTCAGAGCACTCACATGAGAAAGGTATGACTAGGTTTGTGGCTTTAGCCCAATAAAGTGGAAGATCCAGAGGTGCAACAGCAAATGAGTCTGGCATATAGGGTCTAGAAGACACCTGGAGGATCATATTCTGCAGATGATGAGAGGGGTCAGGCAGTCTTGCTATACATGGAGGCCTGCCTAATGTAGACTTGAGGACTGCAGTGCCAATCAGAGCTCAGCTGATTGGCACTGCAGTCCTCAAGTCTTGCACGACTGCTCAGCAGCAGTTAAATGTTAGCCTGAGGGATCCTCCCAAGGGAGTGGAGGAGACTTAAGTTATAGCACCTAAGATTTGAGCACCTAAATTTGATTCTTTTGTTAAGCATTTAATAAAGGCTGTGGTGAAATATTTTTCAATACTAGCTGTTTTGTTTGTTGTTACATAGAGAGTGGCAGGGCTGGTTATGTCATGTTTGCTCTCTGAAAACTAGAGCCATTGGGATAAGAGAATGTAGATATTCAATTTAGTAATAATGAATAGAAGTTATGCTCTGGTCTGGAATCTCCACCGAAAAAAAAAAAGATTTAACACTGACAAAAAGCAAGCATACAGTGTATACGTTCACTTCCTTTTTAATATGTTGACATAGAGATGTACTGTTAGTAAAAAAAAATTACAACCGTTCTGCTCAAAACAGGCACATGTAATACATGTATATAATTTTTCATATACAAAGCCTTTTCATTTCAATAATAGGCATAATTATCATTTTCAGCCTATCACTTCTATCCTACAAGCCTAATCACAGTATATGAATAATAATTTTACTACAGTTTTCTAATTTCTAACCATCAGACTCTTGTTGCAATTCCTTTTTTGTACCTAAATCATACATGTTTTATTAGCTCATTATCTTACTACCTGAATAGCATTTTAAACTCCAGAAGTAAGCAAATTTATCAAGATGTAAACAACTTTATCATAAGTCTGTCATGAGATTATGTCTCAGAACTCTCACATCTCCATATTCTCTCATTACCTTTTCACCTTTCCCTAGAACATTGTTGTCTACATTACTCTCAGTTCTCCTTAAAGTTATCTACTTCTATAAGGTGCTGCCTTAAGCAATATTTTCTGTTTCATTAACTGTTTTAACTCTAAGCTGATTCTCTATTAATATCTATTTACTCAATCTTTGTCTTTGGCCTGCTCTGATACCTAAACTACAATGTCCAAAACAACTCTAGATCTTCTAATATCTACAAAAGGAAAACAGACCTGGAATCAGGAGGCATGTGAAATGGAATGGAGGGGAGGGAGACTGACCAAGCCTAAAAAAAGAGAGAAAAGAGAGAGGATTAGGAAGACAAGACTGAGGCAATGAAGTAGTTTGATATATCTCACACTGATTAGATCTACTTTTTAAACAAGAAAAAACAAGTAACTGAAAAATTATAAAACTAGCATAACATTTTAATAAATTATTTTTAATTTTCAACTCAATTAATTGGATTAAGTAACAGTTTTCTATCAACATATTTATATTTCTAAGCCATTTGCATTTAAAATTTCTTGACTTTATGGAATGTGATAAAATATTTATTTGCTGCTTATATAAAATCTATAAGGTACTGTTTCATACTAGAGCAATTAAGTTTCCTAGAGGATTTGTCCAGTTAATTTTTTGAGTTATCTGGACAAAAGTCAAGATATAAAGTTACTCCTCATGGTGAAATTATAAGCTGTGCTGCATTTAAAAATAAATCAAATTATATAAAGATAAACTCCTTACAACAAGAAATTGCTATATTAGAGGATGAACATATTCAAAAGGGTTTACCTGATGTTTTATTTCGCCTTACTAAACTGAAATATTAATATAATGTCTTGCTTAGTCAAAAGGCTGGAAAATCGATTTTCATGCAAAAATTCTGAAATTACAGATAAAAACCAGTCAGGAAAGCTCTTCGTACAATATCTTGTATAAAAAAAATATCATATTCATGCTATAAAAACTTCTAATTCCTCCATTTTGCTAAAAGATACTGAAATTTTATGTCAATTTCAGCATTATTATCAATCTTTGTACACATCTGAGGTCCCTGACCAAGAAAAAGCTAAAAAAAATTGTGAAGCATTCTTTGCTAAACTTAATGTACCATATCTTCTGGAGGAAGATAGGTTTTATTTACTCTCTGATTACTGTCAAAGAAATTAAGCCGGCAATTAGTTCCCTCCCTTCATGAAAATCACCGGGTCCTGATGGTTATGTAATAGTTTTATCAAATGTTTCCTTTAATTCCTAGAATTAAGGCCTTATATTCTGATTTCATGCATTTAGGTAAAGCTCCTGTTAATTTTTTAGAAGCTACAATAATACTATTAGAAAAGCCTGGCAGAGACCCCTTATTGGTACAAAATTATAGACCAATATATCTGCTAAATGTAGTTGGCAAATCTACTGTAAAATCTAAGCTACAAGGCTAAACTTGATATTAGAAAAAATGATTCATCCAGACTAAGTTGGGTTTATGAAAGTTAGACAAATTTTTAATAATTCTAGGATTTTCCATGATTTTATTAGCATTGCCAGTACAAAACAATACCCACTGTTAGCTTTATCCATTGATGCAGAAAAGGCTTTTGATAGAGATTAATGGGATTACATGTTTAATGTATTTAAAAGCTTTCATTTTGAGGATGTTTTCATAACATATGCAAAGGTTTTATATAATAATTAGCATTCCAGGATCTTGGTCAATGGCTTTCTCTCTAATAATTTTTCTTTAAACAGGGGTACTAGACAGTCACAAGGATGCCCTTTATCACCTTTGCTCTTTATCTTAATGTTAGAACCATTCTTACTAGCCATCCGTCAAAATGTTAACATCCCTGGAATTTCAGTAGGAAATCATAACTACAAAATAGCTGCATATGCTGATGATTTGTTATTATTTTTATCGTACCCTGAGAATACTTTAAATGATTTATTGATCTTAATGGGGGAAGGCTCAACTTTTTCTGGTTTTAAGATTAATTGAAAGAAAACTGACCTAATGCCACTTTATATTCATTGTATGCAATCATCACTGCCCATCTCTACAATTCAGGGGTAGATTTTAATAGCTGCGCACATGTATCCATGTTCGTGTGCTTCCCGGCACACACACATGGACGTGCTATTTTATAACATGCGCGTGCCGGCATGCGCATGTAATAAAATTGATGGGCTGCACGCACATGCGAGCTAGATTTTGTAGTCCATGCTAGTTTCCTCCCAGTCCACTCCAATTAAGGAGCTGACTGGGAGGAAACTTCCCTACCCCCCACCCTAACCTCCCTTCCCCTTCCTCTCTTCTCTCCAACCCCTAAATCAAAACTTCTTCTCTCCAGCCCCTAAATCAAAACTTACTTAAACTCCCGAGCTGAAGCTGCGTATGCCGGGACAGCGAACAATGGCACTGTCCCGGCCAGCCTCCCACCCTGCCCTTTCCCACCCAGAAACTCCCTCCAGCCCATCCCTTCCAAGAGGCCCGGCACTTGAGCATGTACCAGCCTTTGGGCCGGATTTTAAGAGGTATGCGAGGGCATACATTTGGGCGCACAAGCCGGCGCGCACAAATGTACGCCTGATTTTATAACACTCGCGCGCAGCTGCGCGCGAGTGTTATAAAATCCGGTGCCGGTGCACGCAAGAGGGTGCATACTTGTGCAACTTGCGCGCGCTGAGCCCTAGGGGAGCCCCGATGGCTTTCCTCGGAGGGAACTTTCCTTCCACCTCCCACCTTTGTTTAATAAGTTGCGCTTGCCTCTGGGCAGGCATAGGTTTCACGCGCTGGCCAAGTGCCGGCACATGATCTCCTAGCACGGCCGCTGTGCCGAAGGCCTCGGTCCCGCCCCACCCCTTTCACAAAGCCCCAGGACATACACACGTCTCGGGGCTTGCACGTGTCACCGGGCCTATGCAAAATAGGCTCGGCGCGCACAGGAGCGGTTACGCGTGTAAATCTTTGATAATCTGGCCCTTTATGCGCGTGGATGGACCTCTTGGAAGATTCACCCGGTGCCCATAAGGCCCGGCCACGTGCGTAACCACCGGAATTTATGCACGCCAGGCATTTATAATCTGCCCAAAGTGTTCTCCCAGAGGTTTTAAATATTTGGGAATTAATTTGTATCCCCAATGCAGAGTTAATGAAGGACTCTCTAATGTCTCATTATTATAAACTTATTAGAGACAATGATATGCCATTGGTCTCAGTTGTATTTGCCTGGTTGGGGAGACTGGAATCTATAAAAATGATACTTATCCTGCAAATTAATAATATCTTGCGTATGTCTCCTTCTCTTTTACCCAAATCCTTTTATAGCAGAATTGATAGATTAATAACTTGGTTTTTATGGAAAAAAAAAACCTTCATGTATAGCATCTCACAAATTAAAGCTTCCCAAAGATCAGGGTGGGGTTGGTCTACCTGATTTTGTAAACTACCATTATGCTTTTCTTTTAAGATTCGGTACCCAATGACTTTTAAATGTTGAAGATCTATGCTACATACCAAATTTACTCATGCTAGAAAAATATATGGTGGCCCCTTTATCGCTATGCTTATTGCCTAGCATGATAGCACCAAAGATTGTGAGGAAGTTCCCAACCTTATTTGCCATGCACCTGGCTCTATATGTCATGGATAAATTACTATAATACTAATGGAATTTCAGTGGGCATTCTCCATTATGGTAAAACCCCAAATTGAAAATTAATTTAAAAAAACAGTTGGTCAAGCTGGCAGCTCAAAGGGATTTTGTCTTTTAACCAATTCATTAAAATTACATAGAATACTCTTTAATGACCAAACTCAATCTTATCAAATACCACGTTCACAGCATTATAAATGGCTTCAACTATGCCATAGTGTAAAACAGTCAGTTCCTACCTTCATCCTATCAACATATTTTACATCAGAATCTTACCAACTGGGGTCCAAATGGACCCCATGCAGTTTTGTTGATTGACCTTGAAAATCATTGTCATTGAACATGCCTTATTATTTATTTCAATATGGAAAACCAGATTTGGTGTCACTATGTTCCAATTGCTCTGGTATGTGATCAACCTCATCATCAGAGTCGTCTGTCTGTATCTTCAAAATCAGAGTCATCGTTATCCTCAAAAATTGCTTTCAGAACATCTGCAGTAGAATTCTGAGCATATTTCTGCCTAGAAGACCCTCTTGTAGACATTTTTACTCACTAAAAATGCAAAGAATCATTGAAAATGCAAAGAATCAGTAGTTATACATTTTTAAACTTGCTTAATTGAAAGTTGCAAATTCTGGGGTCTTTTTGGACCCCAAATAATAAATAGCTGCTGCAGGAGGAATAAAGTAGAGTAGTTTAGAATAACATTTGAATCAGACTTACCATAGGCTAAGGGCCTCATTTTCCAAGCAGTTTACCACGTGCGATAAATTCGCAAATCGCGTTAACAGCTGTTAATTTGGTATTCAGGGGGCGGAGCATATGTAAAGCAGGAACCAGTTTATCATGTGCGGCGAAACAGCCGCGTTACGGGCCAGTAAAAGGTTATCGCGGTCCACGATAGTTCCGGACAGCCTGTTTCAGGCCTGTTTCAGGCACTTTCGCATTCCACATGAGACCTACGGAAAGAACAGTGGTCTCTAGTGAAGATTTGCTGGCCGTCGGAGTGAGGAAACTCACTCCAAGAGGAGATTTGGGCAACGTTCTCTCCACCTAGCTTGCTGGACACTCTACCTGGGCAACAACAAGCTAGGTGGAGAGAATGTAGCCCAAATCTCCTCTTGGAGTGAGTTTCCTCACTCCGACGGCCAGCAAATCTTCACTAGAGACCACTGTTCTTTCCGTAGGTCTCATGTGGAATGCGAAAGTGGCCCCCAACCCCCGATGCTCATACCTAATCCCCACCCCGAGTTAGTAGGTGGCCCTCCCATAGGGATTAAAATACCTAGGGCATAGGCACTATAGTAAGGCTTTCTCTCTCTCTCTCTCTCCCCCTGGAGCCTGGAAAATGAGGCCCTAAGTGACAAATTCCTAACATGGTGGCTGAAAATAATTTCTGGTGTTTATAGAGTGGAAACACATTAGTGTATGGGGTCCAATTGGACCCCAGTTGGTAGGATGAAGGTTAAACATGCCTAATAGCCCTGAACTTTATATTATGTGTCTTAATTTTTATTCTCAAGGGCATGAGGCTTCTTTATTTTATAAGGAAATTTGTGCCTGCTCTATCATTGTTCTACTTTAGAATTGATTTGGGAAAGTGATTTATCTATTGTGCATGGAAGCTTGGATTGGAATATTTTTTGAGAAAAAATCTTTAAAACTTCACAGTCAGCTTGTCTTACCCAGTCCCTATATTTTATATTACATCGGGTGGCTTGGACACCGATGAAGCTACATAGACCTGGGTTGCGTGCCTCAGTGTTTGCTGGCATTGTAATCAAACTGAAGGTTCACTGCAGCATATATTATTTAGCTGTATAAAAATTCAGTCATTCTAGTTACAAGTTTGGGAAATCATTACTAAAATGTTTCCTCTTCAACAACCTATAACTTACAAAATAGTTATCCTGAGATCTTATGCATGTGCTAATAATTTGTCTCCACATCAAAGCAAATAATTAGACATTTTATTAGCTCCAGCTTTACAAATGGTTCTCGAAAATTGGAAAGATAGTAGACTATTCAATTGTACATTTTGGTGGAATACAATTTGTATGATATATAAATATGAGCTTGCCTCAGAATTTGGCAATGTATATCTGATTACATGGATTCCTAATATTTTATTAGGTAAATGTAATAGAACATATATGTTTACTCCTGTTCATAGATTGTTTTTGTTATTTTTTATTATTTTCTTGTAATAATTTAATACAGTAAAAAGATTGAACTCTCAAGATATACAAATTTCCCACTGAGCCTGCTCCTCGACTAAATTTTTCTGGGTAACTCATCATCCACACAAAATTTAGTCAGACAAAAAAAGGAAGTGTTGGAGACATTTCTGGGATGTGGTTACATTTTATCCCGTGAACACTGATATTGGTTTATCTCTGCCAAACTTCATGGTTTCACATCTGTATGTAAAACGATATATATCAATCTATCTATATATCTATGCAGATATATATAGAGAGATATATATATAGATAGATTGATAATAGCTAAAGAAATGTAGGCAGAAAAAGGAATCTAATTTTGTCCAAGTGTCACTATATCAAAATAACAAAAGAACACTCATGCATATATATATATATATATGTGTGTGTGTGTGTGTGTATTTGTTTGTTTGTTTTATTTATTTACTTATTTATATTTAAAAGGCTTATGTGATGTTGGTCAGTCCAGAACACTATTATGTCTGTTTGGCCACTAGATGGTGTTTGGAAAAAAAGGAGGGTACAAGTTGCACACATAAACAGGCACATACACACACAAACACACAAGCACAAACAGACACAAAAGCTTATACAACCACAGGCACATAGGCACACATATACTCACAGGCACGCACACGCATACACACACAGGCACATATATACATGCAGGCAGAGACATAGTTACACAGGTACACACACACACCCACACACAGACTTCCCCAAAAACATACACACATATACACACAAAGGCACAGCCCCCCCCCCACACACACACACACACAGGAACAGGCCCCCACACCCACAGGCAGAGGTACACACACACATAGGGCCAGATTATAAAACCCCTAGGCGCGCTGGGCCTATTTTACAAAGGCCCAGCAATGCGCGTAAAGCCCCGGGATGCATCTAAGTCCTGGGGCTTTGAAAAAGGAGTGGGGAGGAAGTGGGGGGCGGGGGGGCGGGGGGGCGGTCCGGGGAGTGGTGCAGGATGGGGCCAGACGCCTCTGGCACAGCGGCCATTTGCTGCTGTGTTGGAGGATCGCGTGCCGGTAGGCTGCGGGCGCGCACAACTTGCGCCTGCCCAGAGGCAGACACAAGAGGTAAAATAAAGGTCGGAGAGGGTTAGGATAGGGCTTGGGGGCAGAAGGGTTAAGGGAAGGAGAAGGGAGGTTAGGTTAGGGAGTTAGGAAGTTCCCTCCCATTCCCTTCCCAGGCCACTCCGAAATTGGAGCAGCCTGGGAGGGAATGGGTGAAGTCCGCGGGTCTCAGCGCGTGAAGGGTGCACAATTGTTCACCCCCTTGCATGCGCCGACACCCAATTTTATAACATGCATGCACCTGCGTGTACATGTTATAAAATCGGGCATCCATGTGTGCACGACAGGTAGCGCACACACATGGACACCCGCACGCAATTTCTTAAAATCTACCCCATAGGTTGTTATATACTGTTATGTTTTGTAAAGTGTGAACCCCTGGGCCGATGTGAGAGATGTCTCCGCCCACAGGGAGGAGCCCTGTGAGCCTCACCGTCAGTAGGCGCGGCCTCAGCGATGGCAGACAAAGCTGTAAATAGAGTCTTTATTGAGGAAAGAGAAAGGCACAACCCGCGGAGCGGGGAATGCAGTAAAGCGCAGTCTTGAGCAGAGGGGTATACCCACAAGCAATACCTCAGATGTGAAGATCCGGTAGTGGCCCACGGAGCAGGATACGCCAGAAAGTCTTGCTGTAGTGGAGTAATACCTCAGATGTGCAGATCTGCTGGTGGCCCTCGGAGCGGGGTATGCCGGAAACGTGTCCCACTGATGTTAATGAGAAGGTTGTCCGAGGTGCATGAACCCCAATGAGGTTCCTGTAGTGGTGGAGCAGTAATGACCTGCTGGCAGGGTATACCAGAGTGGTTCCTTCTGGGATGATCCTAACCTCATTGTGGGATGATCCCACAATGAGGTTAGGAAGTTGAAGTCTGTAGAATAGGTACTCACAACAGGTAGTTCCAGGAGAGGTCTTGGGGGCTGAGAAAGAAAGCAGTCCAAGGCAGAAGGTCCTCCTCTGAGCAGATGACCAGAGATGAAGGAGGGCCCCTAAGGAGCGGGTACCCAGAGTGTCTCACGCCAAACATAGAATCTGGAACCGGAAGTCCAAGGAGCGGAATTCAGCAAGAAGGAAATCCTTGCTAACTCATCTAAGCGAAGGGCCAGCCAGCTTAAGTATGATGGATGGGTGACATCATCCGGAGGGGACACCCCCGAGGTTCCCGCCATGGCGTGTACAAAGGTGGCCCATGCACGCATGCGCGTGTCTAAGTAATTCCTGGAGTAAGATGGCAGTCGGCAGCGCCCATGCCGTCCCAGGAACACCAGGCTGGTTGGTGGTGGTTGGCGGAGGCCGCCATTCTCCCCAAGGATGATAATGCAGCAAAAAATGAGGTGAGCATTAGTGGTTGCAGCCATCTGCAACCGAGGGGTGTAACATATACCAGACAACTCAAGCAACACCGAGTGCTGTACACTAATTGCCCTCTGCAAGATAAATAATGATACTTCACATGGAACTTCCTTTTCAAAATGAGGGTCAGCATGTACAACAATGGCACAATGTACCCCCTACTTTGCACCTGCATGGGAGTAAGTGCAAAGTACACACTGTAAAGCACTCAGGGAGATTGGAATGTGCAGTTGCCACATGTACTTCACCTACCGTACGTGTACTTTTACCCACACTAAGGAGGTGGGCAAGAATCAAAAAGTGATTTGACCCATGTAAAAATGTTTTAATTATTGTTCCTTAGTGTTTAGTTAGCATTGTTTTGTTTTGTTTTCATTGGGACTTACAGTTGGTACAGTGTCTTTGCTGAATCCATTTATCCACATATTTATGTTTTTATTTTGTTTTGTTCTGATAAAAATTATAAATACTCCCATTTTATTGCAAGTCATTTGCATAATTTGAATATCAAAGCAACCTTTTATTTAATTTAAACTATAAGGCTGTCTTTTACTTTATCAATTTTCGATCAATAAACAAGCAGTTTGGAAATGTAATCAGGAAATGCTTCCAATGGGTTGACAATGTATCAAAGCCACTGCTTCAAGGCAACAGGGAGCTGTAACAAGCAGTTTATTACCAGTAGCTGTTACTGACATTAGTCAAAACCAAGAAAGATAAAATGGAATAAGAAATGTAATGCTGGAAGAGCCTTGGGCACTGTGTTCGCTTCTTCCTTTTGAAAACTGGAAGCCTGTCTTTGATATGATAACAAATATAAACTGTTTAAAAACAGCAAATGCAGAAAAAACCAGAGACTAGCCTGTCATGGAGTTAATCCATTCTGGGGTGACATATACATAGCAGTAGCATCCAGAGGATAAATGTTATGGAAATATTGTGAATTGGATTTACATGTAGGAAGCAAATTGGAACTTTTGATTTTATGATATATTGTAATGGGCATGTTCTCATGTTAACTGGATGTAATCCTATTTGAAGATTTCAGTTCTCAATTGCCTCAGAATCTTGAAACTACATAAACTTGTTTGGTTTCTGTACTTTAAGGAAATGGAAATTTTATAAAAGGACACTAATGCAAGAGAAGTCCTGTCAGGCAAATAGCATATTACATCTCTGACCAGGGTAGTGCATTTGACATGGCTCTTTCTTGTGCTATATTTACAATTAATTAAAACACATCTCTTTAGTAGCTATACTTGCAGAATACAAAACCTCCATACAAAAAGTGGTCAAATGGCTACAGTTAATTAATCTAAGAAAAAAAGAATGTATTAGTGGTAAATATCTGGTCTAGTGAATCATACCTACTATATTTTGCAAATCTGAATTATCCCAATCACTATATTATAGGGTTTCTTGAAAACACAAGGTTAGTGCAGGATGCTTATAGAAAGCCATTCATTTTTTTAATAAGGCAAAAAATGTCTAAGACTAGGTTGAAAATAGAGATCACATACCCACTTATAAATTGATGCCACCTATATCATATTTGCTTTAATTTCCTATTCTTATTATCACAATTTGCAAAGCATATCCTATAAATTTGGATGCTGCCAGATACTGGGACTATGGATTGAGTTTTGAAATATGTGACTCAGACCCCAGTTAAGAATGTTTCAGTGCTAAAAGGCAGGGAGCATAACATTTATCACACACACACATATATATATATATATATATATATATATATATATATATATATATATATATATATATATATATATATATATATATATATATATATATATATATATATGCATAGACATCTACTAAGTATTTTATAACCTGCGAGTATCTGGTCCACGCAGTTTATAAAATACGCCTATGTACACCCCCAACATATGTGAGTATTTTTCAGCACACGCAAAAATCAGCAATGCATTGAAAGCACATATTTAATCTACCTATTGTATAAACACACACAAATGTATTTTACAGAAGGAAAAAAATAACTTATTCTCTTAAAACCCTGATTTATATGCAGAAGTTGGTATATTTTAAAATATGCACATGTACTTGAAATTAGCAGTTTGCCAATACCTCCACAAGTTTTGCCAGTCTCTCTCCATTGCATGGTAACCCCTAATACTTCATCCTGAACTCCCCCCCCCCCCCCCCCCCCCCCCCGTCAGTTCACCCAGACCTCCCACTAAACAATAGCTGATAACAGACGAGTCTGATATCAATTGAACTAGATAATTAGCAGGTGTAAAATTGCTCAAATAAGTTGCCTGATGTATTTGCATAAATCTCTTACAAAATAGCAACTTTTATGCACATACCTCTTGGCCTTCTCCAGGAACACCCTTAAACTTCACTTTTTTTGAAAATCCATGCATACATTTGATGTTTAAAAATAGCATGTACACAAGCTACTTTCAAGCATATGTTTTATTTTTATATGTGTAACTCCTTTGAAAATTACCTCCTTAGTATAATTCATTTTAAAGCAAAATAATGCCAAGATCTCCTATGGTTTTACTAACAACCATGAAAATACCATTCTAAACCATTCATCTGATTGAATGGAAACTTTGATGCCCTTCTTACTTATGCGTAAGGCATGTGATTGTCAAGCAGAAAAGAACTATGTGGTTGCCATCTAGCAACTGGTGCTACAAGTGATATGGTCAGATGTGCAGAAGACAAAATTATCCTGTAGAACATAGGAGCTTATAGAATTTAGTTTGGATGGTAGGCTTCTAGGGCTTTTTTTTTTACTTTTTTAGGTTTGGGAATTGGTTGACTGTGTAAGAGAGAGGGGTATGAATGGAAATTGGCTGTGTATTGATTAGGATGGAGTTTTTATTGTTTGATAATTGCATGTGAGGGGGATTTTGCTTATAGAGTTTCAGGCGGATTTTAAAAGCCCTGCTCGCGTAAATCCACCTGGATTTACGCGAGCAGGGCCTTGCGCGCCGGCGCGCCTATTTTCCATAGGCCGCCGGCGCGCGCAGAACCCCGGGGGTTTCTGAAAAGGGGCGTGTCGGGGGCATCGCCGAGTGGATTTACGTCTCCCTCCGGGAGGCGTAAATCCATGGATAAAGGTAGGGGGGGGGGTTTAGATAGGGCCGGGGGGGTGGGTTAGGTAGAGGAAGGGAGGGGAAGGTGAGGAACACTGGATGGCTGGTGCCATCTTGTGCTCCTACCATGTGACAGGGGCTGACCAATGGCACCGGTAGCCCCTGAGACATAGTAAGGGCAAAGGCTATCGGCGCCATTTTGATTACTGGCAACCGATGGCCCGTGTCCAGGAGATCACTCTTGGACCCCCGCTGGACCACCAGGGGCTTTTGGCAAGTCTTGGGGGACCCTCCTGACCCCCACAAGACTTGCAAAAAGTCCAGCGGGGGTCCAGGAGCGACCTCCTGCATGTGGACCGTCAGCTGCCAGTAATCAAAATGGCACCGATAGCCTTTGCCCTTACTATGTCACAGGGGCTACCAGTGCCATTGGTCAGCCCCTGTCACATGGTAGGAGCACAAGATGGCACCGGCCATCCAGTGCTCCTACCATATGACAGGATCCGGCCAATGGCCAATGGGGCGCAGCCGATAAACAAAACCGCGATCGGACCCGATGGAAAAAAAACCCACATGTGAATCGGAACCGGAATCCGAACCGACTCCGGTTCCAATTCACATCTCTAGTGTATATAAGGAACTCTAGCCTGACACAACATTGCTGGTCCAACAACCCACACAGAGTTCACACTGTGATTTCCTAGTGGCTGGACTTGTTCCTACATTTCCTGATTCCAATTCTGGTCCTTGGCTAGGTAGCACCAGCCTGATCCGTCCACTGCCTGCCCACAAAATTCTCCGACTAAGAGCCAGATAAGTGACTTATTTGGCTTTCTAGCAACTGCTGAACTTAAGCAGATATTCAGTGGCTGCTAGATAGAAGGATAAGTCCTACTTATTTGGCTATCTGCTGGCTGAATATCGGGCCCATAATATACAGACAATGTATAGTGTTTTCCCCCTATGGGAAATCTTAGAGAGAGCAGAGAATCTGGGAATGTTCCAGTTAACTAAAATTTATCTGTGGGACAGAGGGTGTTGCTGAAATCCTTGACAGACAATTTAACTGAGCCCCTATAGGCAGGGTTTTTGGAAAGGGTAGGACATGGGCTGCAGCTCCCTCAGAGTCAAGCCAACAGAAGGAGGCAGCTGTGACCCTCTCCAGGGCTTACAGAGGAAAGGAGAAGGAGTTGGGTAGATATACCCCACAGGTGTCTCAGAAGAACTGAGTGATTTGGGGAAACAACTGAAGAATTGAGTTTTGGAGTTACAAAGTGACTAAAGAAACTGTAAGGAAGGCTTTCATGACCAGAAAGAAACCTGTGCCTGATTGGAGCCTCTGAGCAGGGTTGGGAAGCTGAATTCCATCGACAGAAGAGGTAGTGAATTTCCTCACAGCCATCCTAAAAGTTGTGAACAATAAATCGGGATACAAGGAGAGTTTGGGCTTAGTCCAAGGCTGAAGACAGATTGTATATAGAACTGTGATTTGACTTTATCTTGACATCTTTGAAAAGGATTGAGAGTGAAATTGTTGACTTTTCTAGAAGTGTGAATTCTACTACTTTTTAACTGATTGATCAGTTTATTTCAATAAATTATCTTTTTACTAGACGCTGACTTTGTGGAGATATTTGTGTGAGTGTCTTTGGCTCATTTTGGCCCTGAAGATCTGGCCCCAGCTTTGGTTCCAAGCCCATGATCTAGGATATCTTTTTTCTTCAGGTTGGGTGAATTACCCTAGTTTCCCCAAAGCTGAGAAGGTGAACCCAGATGGACAGGGGGTTACAACTACCTCAAATATTTTTGTGTCATTTGCAAATGTGATCTCTTTCTAGAACATTAATGAGTAAATTGTATAGTATCGGTTCCAGGACAGATCTTTGGTGTGCTCCACGATTTAACTTCCTCCACTGGAAAAACTGATCATTTAGTCCTACTCTGTTTCCTGTCTTTTAATCAGTTACCAATCCATACTGAGACAATGCCTCCTATCCCATGACTTTTTAGTTTACTCATGAATTACATAGGTTTCAAGTATCTATTTTCTTGCAGGATTTTCTGATTGGCACCACAGCAGTGCACGTAAATATAATATATATGTTATTCTAAGTGATGTTTTATCTCAGAAGACTGAATGTCCTTTTTCATGTAAAATCAGTTAGAAATGCATACATCTTAATTGTGTTTGCGGAGGGTGGGGTTAAGGGGGTGCAAGGTTGTAAAGTTCACCTATGGTGCCTAATATTCTTGCACTGGCCCTGGCTGCATGTTGGAAAGCAGATTCCATCTGGAGCTGTGCTGCTTTGGATCAGTGGCTTTACTTATGCACACACACACACTTTGTATTAGAGAATAGGGATGTGAATCGTTTTTCTGATGGATGAAAATATCGTACGATATTTTCAAATCCGTCAAGTATCAGGAGGGTCCCCGAAAGCGATAGGAAAACCCCACAAAATTGTTGTGTGGTTTTCTTATCATTTTGGGGGGGGGGGGGGGGAAGAAAGGGCACAAAAAAATAACCCCAAACCTACCTGACCCTTTAAATCTAATTATTTAGAATCCCCACCCTCCCGACCCCTCCCAAAACTTCCCTAAAGCACCTGGTGGTCCAGCAGGGGTCCCGGGAGCGATCTCCCGCTCTCGGGTCGTCAGCTGCCACTAATCAAAATGGCTCCGATGGCCCTTTGCTCTTACCATGTGACAGGACCTATCGGTGCCATTGGCCAGCCCCTATCACATTGTAGGAGCAATGGATGGCCCGTGCCATTTTTAAAGATGGCCCCAGCCGTCCATTGCTCCTACCATGTGACAGGGGCTGTCCAATGGCAGCGATAGCCCCTGTCACATGGTAAGGGCAAAGGGTCATCGGCCCCATTTTGTTGCTGGCAGCCGACGGCCTGAGAGCAGGAGATCGCTCCCGGGACCCCCGCTGGACCACCAGGTACTTTAGAAAAGTTTGGGGGTGGAGGAGATCCAAGATGGCTGCCACACCGTGAGCACGGAAGCGACCAGCTCTGCGTTTCATTTTTCTAAAAACCTTGCCAAATTTTCCTCTGGAAGTTTTTCTTCTATATTTTACATGCCGCATACTAAACGAAAGGCAAGGATCCAAGAGATTCTTACCTCAACTCCTGATATGCCTTATCGTCAAAAGTGGATAGAGGAAGCATTTTGTAGTCTGCAGACCTTGCCGGAGAGCGGGGCCACTGGCGTAGATGGCGGAGAGCGGACGCCACAAGCCTTGGCCGAAGAAATATCTCTTAGCCCCAGTGAGCTGACAACTCCTTCCTCTGGCTACAAACCCCCAATGAAAGGGGGGGGCGGAACATCTGTTGGAGGACACACCGAGTCAGCTTCCAGGAATATCAGTGGACCCCCAGAGAAGAGGTATGGAATCCGGGCCTACTTCGGAGAACCTTGAAAACTCAGGCTCCAGGGGGGGAGAGGCTGAAATGAGATGGGATGAGCTGGGCAAGAAGGCTAGACAAAGGAGGTGTGAAAAAAGGAATACATGTAGTTTTGAACTATCCATTAAAAGTGCCTGAAAAAATAACCTCCAAAGAAATTTGGAAAGCCCTGACCACAATGAATATGGCTATAATAGATTTAACAAACGTTGTGAAGCAGAATACAGAAAAATCTAACTCTTTGGAGATTAAAATTCAAACTGTTGAAAAATCTTTGGTAACTGTGGAGAAAGAAATTAAAAATATAAAAGAGGTACAAGTTAATCTTATAAGATCTGAATCCTATACTAATAGGAAGATTGATTTTATGGAAAATCAGTTACGGAGAAATAATTTAAGAATTTTGAACTTTCCAAAAACAAAATGGATGACATTAAAAGATTTAATTAAAAGTTATTTCATAAATATTTTGGCCTATACAGAAATAACAGTTCCAACAAAGTCAAGACTGTATTATTTACCTGGAAGACAAGGAAAAGAGAGAGTACAGCAAGAAGAGCTGCTGGATAAAAATATTCCTCCCACGTACCTCCACCAGACCCACCCGGTCCTCGCTCCGTGGAACCCTTATTCCCCCTTCCATAAAATCCACAAGACTCATTTCCACCACCAAAAGGGCCCTCTCCCTAGCAGGCGCTTCCCTTTGGAACTCCATGCCCCTTGACCTACGCACCGAAACCTCCACACCCACTTTCAAAAAGAAACTCAAAACCTGGCTCTTCCTCCAAGCATACCCCCAATCACAATCACAATCATCATCATCCTTTCCTAACACCCTAATCCAACTACCCACCCTCACCAACACCCCCCCCCCCAGGACCCACACCCTGCACCCCCCCCCCAAAGAACTACAATCCTAAAATGTTAGTTAGCACAAACGCCTCTCTCCCTCAATCATTGCTCCTCTGCGCTTATACTACTTTGTATATAATCTATGTGCTTATCACTTTTTCCTCAAACCCCTGTACATATCTTTTCCCTATGTATCCTTCTCACCCTCCCCCCGCCCCTCCCTTGTCTCGTCTACCCATATTCATCCCTCCCCTATTTATTTATCTTGTTTTTTGCTATGTTACTGAGTTTATGTTACAAAATGTTCCTTGTAAAGGCTTTGCCTATATATCCTTGGTTGTAAGTTATCTGTAAACCGGCACGATGTGCAAACGGCTGCCGGTATATAAAATAAAATAAATAAAAAAAAAATAATAATTTAACAGAGTTCTTAGAGAAATCATTTGAAGCAAAAATTGAAGAAAGGGCAACAGTTTTTGTGACCTTCCTGCAAATATCAGACAGGGATGAAGTCCTAAAGAGATCTTTCAAAAAGCAGTCTGAACTATTCTATGGCTTTCAAATTAGAGTCTTTCCGGATATTACTAAGAGAATTCAAGAGAAAAGAAAAGCCTTCCTGACAATGAGAAACAAAATTGTGGCCAGAGGAGCCATATTTTATTTGAGACAAGCCGTTAAGCCCGTTAAAACGGGCTACATTACATTTTTTTTTCAGTCCATTTTCTAACACAGCACCCTTCTACACTTTTTCTCCCTCTCTCCCCCTTCCCCTCGTTCACTCCTCCCCTTTCCTCCACTCAGTCTTACTCACCCTCTGTCTCCCACTGCCTCCTTCCCCTCACTCTCACCTCCCTCCCCTTCCCTCAGTCACTCCCACCTCTCTCCCCTTCCCTCAGTCACTCCCCACCCTCTCTCAATCCCATCCCCTCCCCCTCAGCCCTCCTCCACTCCCTTTTTCTCTGCTCCACAACTTCTTACCCTTCCACTTACTCACATCCCTGTCTCTCACCTCTCCCTCATTCTCCCTCTCCCCCTTCCACTTACTCACATCCCTGTCTCTCACCTCTCCCTCATTCTCCCTCTGCCCTCACTCCCTACCTCCCTCCCACACACTCACCCACTCCTCCCTCCCTCTCACTCAGTCCCTCCCCCTCCCTCACTCTCAGTCCCTCAGTCCCTCCCTCCCACTCAGTCCTCCCCCTCACTCAATCCCTCCCTCCCTCTCACTCAGTCCCTCCCTCCCTCTCACTCAGTCACTCCCTCCCACTCCCTCCCTCCCTCTCCCTCAGTCCGTCCCTCCCCTCTCTCTCTCTCCTCCCTCCCTCGCTACTGGCCGCCGCTGCCGCCGCCGCTGCCACCCGCCGCCGCCACCGCCACCCGCCGCCGCTGCCACTTGACGCCGCCATGTTTTTTTTTTCTGGCAGAGACCGACGTGCTCGCCCGCACATGCGCGGTAGAGCTGGTCTCTACTGCGCATTTGCGGCACGTCGGTCAACCTTCAATTATTAGGTTGATAACCTTGCTCTTGTATTTTGGTTTATCTTGATGATAAGTATATATTTACAGTGATAGAAAAACTACGCCTATTCCTGTACTCTCATCCCAATAGGGTAGATTTTAAAAAATTGCGCGATTGCGTACTTTTGTTTGCGCACAAGGCGCAAACAAAAGTACGCTGGATTTTATAAGATATGCGCGTAGCCACGCGTATCTTATAAAATCCGGGGTCGGCACGTGCAAGGGGGTGCACATTTGTGCTGAGCCCAGCGCGTGCTGCCTGCTCCCTCCGAGGCCGCTCCGATTTCGGAGCGGCCTCGGAGGGAACTTTCCTTCGCCCTTCCCCTACCTAACCCACCACCCCGGCCCTATCTAACCCTCCCCCCCCCTTACCTTTATTCCACGATTTACGCCTGTGAAAAGCAGACGTAAATCTGTGCACGTCGGCCGGCTGCCCCGCTCCGTGTTCCAGTCCCGAGGGCTGGTCCGGAGGCTGCAGCCTCGCCCCCAGAATGCCCCCAGGCCGAAACCACGCCCACCGCCCCCAAAAGTCCATAAACAATTATTAGCCAGGTGGACTTAGGAAAGCCATCACTTATCTCTTGGAATGAGCAACCCAGAGAGGATCTACTTCTTGGGATCTTCTGAATACTTCCAAGTGACCCATATTGGCTTGATGGTCCTTTGGTCTGACCCAGCTTGAGACTTTATATGTTCTCATGGTCTTACTAAAATGGATTTCTATAGAGGAACAACATTTTCATGGATGCCAGTAAGAAACTTGAGACTATTGGTCTTCTTGCTTTCTAATGATATTAAGACATTTTTCCCAAAAAGGAGAATCAGATGGGGCATGTATTTGAGTTTCCTGACCCTAAACAGTTAGCAAAATAACAATGCTGAAGATTGTAGTCTCCATGTTAAAACCAATAACATTGACGAAATATATTTCCTGTAATCCTGGGCTGTTTCTGATTCAATTGGCTCAGTAACAGAATTTTCACCTCATTTTATCAGTAGTACTAAAATCCTATTGAGGTTCATGAACCAAGAAAAGTCTGTCTCTGATGTAACACTTCATTTTTTGATTCATTGACATTTCCTATTTTACTAAAGCTCTTTCCTCCAATGTAGCACCAGTATGTTAATACTATTTTTTTTAGTTAGCACAAGCTGAGAACTCCCTCATACAGCAGGGTCGTAGAACATGGAGAATCTGACCAGAAGAGTTCCTAACTATGGTCGTTTTACCATTTAGGATTTTTTTAAATTGTGAATTGTTGTAAAGAAAAATTCTATTAGTTGCATCAGTTTTGAAGAAAACTGGATTTTTTGACAAACATAAGAAGTTTTCTAAAAGGTAGTTCCATCTAGTTGTAGAAGGGGCATATGTGGTCTCAAACTCATAAACAAAGTCATCACCAGGTAATTTTATGTTGCTTCAATAATCGATATCATGACCTTATTATAAGTATTCCACATGCACTGTTTTCTTTCCCAACATATTTTTTATTTTTTTCCACTAAGTGGGATGGATCCTTTAAACTGCTCCCAGGACAAATAGGAAGAGAGATGGACCTTTTCTGCATACAGTTCTCCATGGATAGCATAACTTTTCTGTGTTACAGGGCTCCTTGTGTGTGTGTGTTGGGGGGGGGGGGGGGCAGCTGATAGTTCCAAGGCCCTTTTGCAATAGCTCCAGTACAAGACCTTTTTCCTTTTCTGCACACAGCATTGATAATAATCACAGACGTAAGCAATATAAGCCTGTGGGTCCCAGTCCGCCTTTCTCCCCACTCTGGTCTCAGCCTGTCTCTGGGGGAGGGGCGGCACTACTAAAGTTTGCCCCTTATATGCCTTATATGCGATCCGAAAAAGCCCAGGAAAGGACCACTCAGAATAAGACCTTAATTAACCAAATGTTTCAGTTTAACTGGTTAGAATAATAGACAACTTAGAGATCTTAGAGAAGACTCTTATACTACAGTCCTGAACACAGCATATACTGATAAGGACTACAGCTTTTCATGTGTAAATGAACTCAGACCAGCATATGTCAGAATCCTTGACTTGCTTCAAATATTAATTAATATACATAGTCGATTAGCCCCACAACCTCTAGAAGATTGCCATTAGTTTCACCATTGTAGATATCTGGTTTGCAGAGCCAGGAGGTGCTGCAGCTCCGTCTGTGCTGTGTGCTGCTTAGCCTGAAGCTGATCTGCTGGGCTGTAAGGAGGGGCAGGGATGGCTCAGTTGCCGTCTTCAAGGAGTTCATGGTCATCTGTTTTCCACCGGCCTCCTCCTTTCATCCCTCTCCCCAGCTGCTTTTAAAAGTCAGGACATGCATATGCAAGAGTTCATACATAGTCAAGCAGAGGGACAGAACAGGGTCACTTTGTTTCCCTTCAGATTGCTGGACCCCCCTTTCCTAATGAGAGGGGGTCATCCATCCTGTGATCTCCGGTCTTATGACGTTTTGACCTGGACTGGGCATGTGATCTCTGAACCTATGACATCTGGTCTTGTGACATCCTGGCCAGCGAGCTGATCAGGCTGTGGAAGAGCTCACCTGTGAGCCAACCTGACTGATAAACCTGCCTTCTTGGATTGGCTGTTCTCATCTCCAGGCAGATTTGGGCTCTGCTGCAGGTCTCAACTGTCCTTATGCACACCTGGCTGTTTATCTCAGGACCTTTGTTATGGAGAAAAGCTGTCAATCCTTCAGTGCCTAGTGAAACAGCTTTGCTGACAGAGCAAATAATTCAGTCACATATTGCTATTCTGGCCAAAGTTCATCATCTCTTTATTTCTGCTAAAATATAGGCCAGTGTCCATCTTGTGACATCATCATCCATCTTGTGAAGCCAATATTCATATTTTTCTGCAAAAGGTGGTAAAACATCTGATATCTTTCTACAGTCTTGCATCCAACAAGCACACTGAGAAACAATGTGGTTTCCAACTTTTTTACTGGTAGTTGATTAGGAGTGATAGAGCTCTGTCAGAATCTTTCCATCCCTTGATCTACAGGCATGCCCCGATCCTCTGTGAACTATCCTCACCAGAGTCTCACAAGGGAAGTCTGCAAAACTGAATTAAAAGAGCAAAAACAATTAAAAGTAGGTCAAACTGAAGAGCTGAGCATCTAAAAAGGAAAACCTATAGACCTTATAGGATAAATTAGAAAAAATGAATAACAGGGAATAGAGAGCTCCTGTCTTCAGGAAAGCCAAATTAAAATCCATTCTCCTAAGATGGTGCTTGGTGGTGATAAACAGCTAGAGCAGCTCCCGCATGGGGAAGTAAAAGCCAAACCTCTACATTTTATTGCATAGCTCTGAACCTCCCTATGAATAGTACACTCCTTCTGGTAAGTAAATGAGTGGTTTCTTACAGAAGCAAAAAGCATATGGCTTCCTATTGAACAAATATCTAATGGTTTGGTATTTATGTGAGTTATTAGTTTGCACAAAAAACACATCAGCGGATAAGGATAGTTTAAAACTAATAAGTGGATATCATTCAATACATTTTTATAACCTCAACTTAAAAATATATAAATATATATTTACCCATGAAAATGATAGAGGTGCTTGCATAGTCACTTCCAGCAGTAACAATAAACATCCGATATATAACAAAAATGCAAGATAAACTGCTACTGTAACAGCAGTTTCTGGAAAGATGAATCATTCTGTCATTCTCCGTCATGCTTAAATCAGTACTACACATGGTATAAAAGACACCTGTAGTTCATCATAAATATCCAGAACGATCATTAAATCAGTGTGTTGGCTTCTGAGCATTTGATTTATTTTTTTTTCTGCTTGTATGTTTAACAAATAATATGAGTGGTTAAAATTTGTTTCATTCAACCAAAAAAAAAAAATCTCCAGTACTTCTCTCCATCACTGAAAGGAATTTGACAGATAATATCAAATTTAATTCATACTCTATATCAGAAGAACCATTAGCTCACATTCAGCTTATCCTGTGAATAGACAATACCCAGAATAAATCTTTTGTAACTAAATGCAAACATTTTGCAGTTACCTACTCTTGTAAGGCTTAGGCTGTTAACTCTCTCTCAATGTGTCCATGTCACAAGTCAGTAACTGAGCTACTGATACTTTTTTTTTTCTTTTAAATGTAATCTTTTATTGACCGTGACAAGTTATCACAAACATCAACTCCTGACGGTACTGTTTAGCCACAATGTGTACTGATACTTTTTTTAACATGATACTCTGCTTATCATATCAATTGTTTATTATAATGCTACCTAACATTTATAGATAGTAAAAAGAATCAATAAAATCATATGCAACATGAAAATATATTTCACAACATTTCCTGACAGGGGAAGTATGATCCCAAAAATATTTGAAGTATTAATACCTTGATGCTAGCTTATCAAGAATCCATTTTTCGCCTTGTATTTCAGATTTCGTAATATCGATGCAGAAGTAGTAGTTTTGGAGTTATTTCAGTTTTTGCTGTGAATGCCCATTTTAAGAAGCCAGTGTACTAATTGGCATGAGTATAATGCCCAGCTTAAATGTGTTAAAGCCCATGTACTAATAACGATAGCATGGTTCTATTTACATGCATATTACTGCTACTCCAGATTCCCCAGTAACAATGGTTGGATCCTTGAGGGAAACGCTGTACCGGAGAAGAGGACACATTATGGTCCTGTATCACAAGGACCATAATCACATTATTTACCACAGGCCCCTGAGGAAGTATCTTTACGAAACACGAGCCGGGTTGGGCAGAGTGGAGCGGTGACTCCTAAGTAGAGTAGTAGCTTGGGCACAGTGGAGCGGTGACTCCTAAGTAGAGCGGCAGCCTGGGAAAAGTGGAGTGGTGACTCCTAAGTAGAGCGGCAGCTCGGGCAAAGTGGAGCGACGGCTCCTAAATAGAGCGGTAGCTCCGATCATCTTTAAGAGCAGTGTCTTTTGTACGAAAGAACGGTTGCTCTCTGTTCATAAAAAATTATGGCAAAGGAAATCCTCTTTAAAATCTAAGCGTTAATGTGTCCCACACTTAACATAATGAACGGGAATCAATGATTAAAAAATTGAATGGTACAGTCTCAACGTAGCAGACTGCTCAAAGCTTTAAATAGCTATCGTTATTATATTCATCAATTTATGAGATTCCTGCTCATTTTATACAACATTTAAAACAATCAAGTTTCCATATATGATGTTTTGTTATTGAGGCTTAATTATATTACATCATATTTATCAGTTTTCATAGTATTTTAAAAAAGGGCCACATATGTGAGCAAAATACACATGCAAAAAAAGGAGCATGTTGGAGGCATGTCATGGTGGGGTTAGCACATATGTGCATAATGAGATATTTTAGAAGTGATGTACACATGAACATCATCCCTCTCATGCTGGTTCATTTACTATTGTTCATTTACGCATACGAGTGCAAACTTTCCTTTTGATTTTGGACTTGGCATTTGGTGGGTTGGCTTCTCTGGGTGAATGGAGTCAGGAGCAGGCTAGGGGGTAGAAGAGAGTGTACCAGGGTTAGACGGATCCACTGGTGGTGGTGGGGGGGGGGGGGGGGGGGGGAGGGGGAATCAGTAGTAGTGCGTCAGTTTTCAATATGACTGTAATGGCCTTATGGATACTCAGGTTGCAACTGCTGAGGAGGGAGAGATAGCAGTGAAGGAAGAAATACCCCTTACAGAGAGTATACAGGACTAAGACACAGTTTATAGATCTGTCAGCTGGACTAAGCCAGTCTGCCACCTTCACATGTATCAAGGCATTCCTGGCAGCATTGCTCAGGAAAATACAGCACTACCATATTTTTCGCTCCATAAGATTCACCTGACCATAAGACGCACCTAGGATTCAGAGGGGGAAAATTAAAAAAAAAAAAAAAATGGTGTGCTAAACTGGCTCTGTTCCCGGGTATCTGGGCGTCTTATGGAGCAAATTAGGGGAGTGCATAAAATTTTTTTTGTCCCCATTTCGTTTTCGAGTCTGGGGAGGGCCATTTCAGTCCATTCCCCAGATCAGAAAACTTTAATCATTCTCTTTCTGTGGGAACCCCCCCCCCCCCAAAACAAGCCCCCATCCCAACCCTTTAAATTTAATTAACTACAACCCCCCACCCTCCTGATCCCCCCCCCTCCCGAAGGCCTGCCAAAAGTCCCTGGTGGTCCAGCAAGGATCTGGGAGCGATCTCCCGCACTCGGGCCGTCAGCTGCCAGTAATCAAAATGGCGCCGATGGCCCTTTGCCCTTAGTATATCACAGGGGCTACCAGTAGGAATTGCTCCTACCATGTGACAGGGGCCGACCAATGGCACCAGTGGCCCCTGTGACATAGTAAGGGAAAAGGGCCATTGGCGCCATTTTGATTACTGGCAGCCTGCGGCCCAAGTGCAGGAGATCGCTCCCGGACCCCGCTGGACCACCAGGGACATTTGGCAAGTCTTGGAGGGGTCAGGAGAATGGGGGGTTGTAGTTATTTATTTATTTATTTATTTATTTGTTTATTTATTTATATTCACTCCATAAGATGCACAGACATTTTCCCCCCACTTTTTTGGGGAAAAAAGTACATCTTATGGAGCGAAAAATTG
The DNA here is from genome assembly GCF_901001135.1 of Rhinatrema bivittatum. Taxonomy (NCBI): domain Eukaryota; kingdom Metazoa; phylum Chordata; class Amphibia; order Gymnophiona; family Rhinatrematidae; genus Rhinatrema; species Rhinatrema bivittatum. The sequence goes on from NC_042623.1 coordinate 93,367,577, forward strand.
GAGCAGACATCAACAACAACAAATCATGACTGATTTCTATCAAATAACAAACTTCCCCTCTTTTTGGGGGTTATCGATTACACTCAAGACCCTATATAGGTGCTAGAGTTAGATGAGACCACCTACTGCAACTGCAAGGGCTTTCACTCTCTCAATATGCACATGGTCTGCAATGCCAAGGGCATCATCCTGGAGATCATGCCCAGATTTATGGGATCCACCCATAATGCCTACATCCTCTTGCAGTCAGAATTCATGACTGCTTCCAGGAAGACCACATAACTGGGGACTGGCTTCTAGGTAGGAATGCATTTATTAGCACCATCACACATAAACTAACCTCTTCTTAGTGTCTCCCTCATATCTAGGTAGACTAGCAGCTTTGGTCCATGAGAACTTCTCTGGCCCTGCTCTGTGAACTATCCCACTGCCCAATAGAAATTAGCTTAGTTTTTCCATGTCAGGTCGGATTTCGGTTCGGGCGATTTGTTGAAAAATGTTGTTGTCCCGCGGATTGTTTTTCGGCGGCATGGATCGGAAAAAACAGGTTGGAAAAAGAATAAAAAAAAAAACCGAATCGGAAAAAAAACACCCCAACCTTTCAATTTTACTTTATTACAAACCCCCTCCCCCCCCCCCCCACCATCCCGATCCCTCCCCAAGACTTACTAAAAACCCTGGTGGCCCGCGAGCGATGTCTCCCTCTCAGGCCATTGGGCCTACCAAGAATCAAAATGGTGCCGATAGCCTTTGCCCTTACTATGTCACAGGGACTACTGGTGCCATTGGTCGGCCCCTGTCACATGGTTGGAGCACAAGATAGCGCCGGCCGTCCATTGCTCCTACTATGTGACAGGGACCGCCCAATGGCACTGGTAGCCCCTGTCACATCGTAAGGGCAAAGGGCACCGGCGCCATTTTGATTTATGGTAGGCCCAATGGCCCGAGAGGGAGACATCGCTCACGGGACCCCGCTGGACCACCAGGGCTTTTAGTAAGTCTTGGGGAGGGATCGGGATGGTGGGGAAGGGGGTGTAATAAAGTAAAATTGAAGGGTTGGGGTGTTTTTTTGTTTTTTTTTTTAAAATAAATGTGCCCCTCCCCCCTGCACTAACCCAAAAAATGAATTTTCCCCACAGTTCATGGAAAATCCGTTTTGGGGTTCGGGTCCCCCAAACCAAGACAAATTAGGCAATTTCATTGAAATTGCCTAAATTGAGATCTTTCTAGTCTGTTGTATGCTTCATAATCTAGATGCCTGCCTCTTGCAAAGGGACTAGAAGAAAATTCAGATGAAGAGGAGGAGGAAGAAGAAGAACAACTAAATCAAGAGGATTGCAAGACTTACATTGCCAGAGTCAACAGTAGGTTATACAGGAAAGGAATACTGATACAAAGACATTTTTGAAGGTACATATGAATTTATTTACATTTATTTATTTATTTATTATTTTTATATACCGACATTCATCTCAATTGAGACATCACACCGGTTTACATTCAGGTACTGTAGGTATTTCTCTATCCCCGGAGGGCTTACAATCTAAGTTTTTGTACCTGAGGCAATGGAGGGTAAAGTGACTTGCCCAAGGTCACAAGGAGCGACAGCAGGACTTGAACCTTGGTCTCCTGGATCATAGTCCACTGCTCTAACCACTAGGCTATTCCTCCTCAGTGTGATGACTGCTATAATAAATCTATTTAGTGCTTCCTTGGTGCCCTCTTTTTTGGGGTGGAGAAAGTTCCAGAGACTTACATTGTCCAAATCTGGGACTCCTTCACTGCGGTGTATGGTTGCAGCTAATACTGTTTTCAGATGGCATGGGATCTAGTAGCTATGACACTTCAGAACTGCTGGAGCAACTTGCATGGCTCTCAGTCCCACGTGGAGATAGGCTGGCAGCTTCAGTGGGCCTTTCCTCCTCATCCTCTTGTTCCCTGGAAGAGGTGGGAGCATCTCTCAGTTAGTGGTGGCGATGCTGCAGGCTGCAAGGGCAAAGGTGGTAGTGGTGGAATAAGAGGAGGTGGTAGCATGATGGGCACAAGTGTGGAATAGGTAGAGCTGCCAGTGGTGCAGATGTAGTTCCAGGCTGGGGAGGGTCATTCAACTGGTGTTGCTACAAATGCTGGTAGTGGTTGCATCCAGTGAGGCTTGGCATAGCAGGGACTTGGTGGTGGCTGCTGCTGCCAGAGGAGCATTTTCTGCAGCATCTCCTTCCACTCTGAAGTCTGGACATCCATAGCATGAAGAATGCCCTGTAGTTCCTGGAGGCCCTGCATCTCCTCCCTTACTATTTCTCGCAGGCCCTACATCTCCATCTGGAGAACTGCAATCTTCTCCACAACTTGGGTATTTATGTCATGATGCTTTTCTCCACAGAAATGACCTGCATCTCCTCTTCCTAAGGAAAGACAACCTCCTCTTCCGAAGAGCTGCCCTGCTGCAGCCACCAGCAAGCTGCCTGAGACTGGTGTGCTGTAAAGAGTATCTCCTCCCTCTACAGCATCATGGGCTGCCGCTGATCCTCTGTGGGTCCCTCTTTGATCTCTGAGGCCTTATTGGGCTATCAGGCAGCACCCATGAGTGCCACTTTACCCTTTGGAGGACAATTGGTCCCAGGCCATCAGACTCATTGTCAAACTGTTCCCATGCAAAAATGAAATGTGTACTTACTATAAATAATCATACTACGTGGGTATATCTTTTCATTGCCTGTGGACCTTCCTTTCTGCCTAAGAAAACAGTTCTATGATCCCTTAGATATCTCATTCTGCTACACCACTAACTGTAGAGAAAACATTCCACAGAATCACTTGTTAAGCACCAGCATGCTCAAAAGGGTTGCGAACCACTTGGCAGAATTGTGATCCAAATGTTTTTTTCAACCACACTACATTTCTATATGTAAGGGATTGGTCAAATGTGTACCTACCCAAGAGTTCTTGGCCCCCTTATTAATATCTTATATATGCCTTAGCTAGTCTGAGTTTCTTCAGGTGTAGTCTATCAGCTGTCTGCATAGGGGACATTAGCAATGGAGATACTGCACTCATCCACTGGTGGTGTGTGTGTTCCCTGAGTGCCAGCATAGGAACAGTATCTTCACAGAGGAGGCTCAGATGAGAGCAGAGGAGAAGCTTTCTAGATTTCAATTTAAAGGAAGTAGAGAATATTGATGAGAGAAAGAGGGTCCAACAAGCAAAGCAGTAGTGTAAAGGGAGGTGCAACAGATAGGGTATTTCACTTTAGAACAGTTACTAGAGTCTGAGTCTGATCATCTATAAGCTGGCTTAGACAATATTGAAAGTGAACATGACTTTGGAGACTAAGAATGCAGCTAATTATCATCTAGTGAGGGTGGGGAGTGGTCAGGGTACAAGTGGTACCTAGCCTGTGCTGTGGGTGTGGAAGTGACAGGAGTGTGGGTCCTAGTTGTTTCTGTGTGTATACTGATACAGAGGCTACTCTATACAGAAAAGGTTTCTAGTTAGACGTTCTTTTCCAAACCATCTATCATTATAGTTTCTCCCAGACCATTAGTATACAGAGTGTTCTTTGTCATAGTTTGTGGAGCTGGAAAAGTCTCAGTGCTTACAATTGCATTATGGCTAATATAATACTCAGCTTTTCAGCCTGTCCAGATACTTTGGGAGAACAGTAGTCCCTCCCTGTGCACACAAGTGCACAGGACATTCACAGGATGAGGACCAGCTATATCCAAAAAAGGAACAGAACTTTTTCAGAGTTTCCTATATATAATGCATACCTTGCTGACATTGAGGTTGGGAGAGGTCAATTCTGCTAACCTCTCCCTCAGCAGCTTCCAATATGGTGCTCGGCACCAATTGTTCTGCTGCAGTGAAATTGACCTGGCTGTTAGCCCCCTCTGCTAGCATCCTGCACTGCTTCCTTTTGACCAGATGTCAGTGGTCCCATCCTTTGTAGCTCAATTCATTCACATTGTGGTTATAGTGAAATGCCATAGTCACCCTGTGATGGATCTTATCCCATATCTTTTCCTTTCTGTAAGATTCCATTCTCCTGGACTAGGGACTTTACAGAAGATGCTGGACCTTCATTACTAATGGGCAAGAAGACTCAACTCCCTGGGTAAGAAGAAGAACTTCCTTACAAAAGCTCTACTTTTCTGGGACATGGTGGAAGTAGGGAGGCATGCACTGAGATACTAATCTTTATACAGGCATACACACATAAATTGCAGGAGGATAAATGCACATAGATTTAGCACATGTATATATTATTAAAATAGCTAGAAAATATATGTGTGGATATTATTATTTCTGTAATAGGAATAACATTCGCCCGTATACTCTGAAGCTATGGTACACATGTATTTTCTGCTGTATTGTTATACAAGTGTATTTTCCACTTGTGAGAGAAGTGGGTCAACACAAGTGATAACAGCATAGTCCATCTGCTCAGGATCTGAACCAGTGATTCTCCCTATAGTTTGCTTTATAGATAACACCTAGACAAGATCTGCAAGTCCCTTATGCCATGGAACCTGCTGCTATGATATCTCCATAAGGTACATCTTGGATATTAGAAAGGCATGGAATGTGTGCATGAATACATCAATATCCGAGGTCTGGATGATACCTATATTAAGTTTGCCCTTATTCCCTGTGAACTAATATTTCTCACCATTTGGAAAGGGATCTTATGTTTGGCAGTATATATCTCACAGTCTTGTATCTGTGTCCTGTGTCTGACAATATATCAGGCCCAGATATTCTTTAGAGACTCAGTCATTTCTTCTACCCTACTTACACTTCAGTCCAAGCTCCAGGTGTTAGGCCAGCTCTGATGATTGTCTTAAATCTGTTCAGTTTTGTAGTCCATACAATTTACCAGTGGTGAAAATAGATGAAGAGACCAGCTAATTTAATAACCAAGGAATGACTGATAGTTCTCAGCTAGGGGCTTTGGTATAAGGGTTGTAACAAAGCACAGGATCCTGGATGTCTTGCACAAAAGAAAGCTAACAGTCTTCTAGCAGCTAGAAGTCCTTTGAACGGTAGATGTTTGTGGTTAACACATTGAAGGGATTGGCAGATGGGTGCTGGGATGCTTCAGAAAAAAAGCAGGGCCCTACTTGTAATAATAGTCATTGTGTGCATGGAAAGAGGTAAGCTGAATGCTGCTCATTACTGGGTAGATTTTCAGAGGCCTAAAATACCGGGGTTTACGCGTGTAATCGGGCCTTGCACGCGCCGGGTGGATTTTCAAAGCTGCCCGGCCACGCGCGTAAACCCCAGTATGTGCACAACTGCCGGGCCTCTTCATAGGGGGCGGGGTGGGGGGTGGGCCAGGACAGCACCATTGATCACTGTCCCAAAGACTTGCATGCTGGCAGCCAGCCAGCACACGCAACTTACTTCAACCTGGAGACCTGAAATAAGTTATAAAACAAAAAAAAAAGGTAGGGTTTAGGGGGTGGGAAGGAGAGGGGAAGAGGGAGGGAGTATAGGTAGGGGGGTAGGGAATTGGAATGGGAGGGAACTGGGGAAGGCCCAAATGCGTCGCCGTGCGGAAATTGTGAAAGCCCTCCCCGCCTTGTGTGCTGCCCGCACATAGGCACGCAGATTATAAAATCCAGTTCGCATGTTATAAAATCAGCGTGCACATGGACGCACATGCACACGTTTGAAAATCTACTCCTAATCTGATACCTGTTTTAAGGATGATAGGCATTCCATCTCTGTAGTCTTAAAATTATAGAAATTCTTTTCTGTTCCATCTGAAATCTTTGGGACATGGAAGTCACTGAATAGACCTTTTTTAAGCAGCAGTCTACTTCAGGGGAATGCAGCTCCTATCAGTACCTCTATATCACACCTCTTCTCTGTTGTGAAGTATAAGAATTATGGATGTGCATCGTTTTTTGACGAAAGGAAATATCGTACGATATTTCCAAATTCGTCATGTATCGGGGGTCCCCGAAAATGATAGGAAACCCCAACAAAATTTCATGTGGTTTTATTGTTTTGGTGGTGGGGAGGGAGAAAGGGCACACAGAAAAAAAAAATCCAAACCCACCCCAACCCTTCAGATCTAATTATTTACAATCTCCCATCCTCCTGACCCCCCCAAAACCTTGCTTAAAGTCCCTGGTGGTCCAGCGGGAGTCCCGGGAGTGATGTCCCCCTCTCGGGCCATCAGCTGCCACTAATCAAAATGGCACCGATAACCTTTTGCCCTTACCATGTGACAGGGGCCGGCCAATGGCACTGATAGCCCCTGTCACATGGTAAGGGCAAAGGGCCACTGGCACCATTTTACGCGTGCCCCCAACACCAAACTGGGAGCGCGGTCCTTTTGCAGTGAATAGGTGTGGAGTAGACAAGTCAAGCACTTGAAAATCCCCAATGATGTCTGCTGGAGATTTAACCAGGGAGCTTGCTCCAACACAGATTGCAGGTACAAGCAAGGCTGCAATCGATGTGCAGCACCTCACCAGGGGAACAAATGCATGTGCAAGGATAAGTAAAGGGTGGGCTCTGGCTATCTCCCCTACACCAATTATGTGGCAGGCCTTGCTCCCATGGTTAGCGTGCTACCCAGACAGGGTTAGGGTGAATAATCTGCTGAGCGGTTTCTGAGACAGTATTCCCATCCCCACACAGGTTGTTTGCAAACTGCCAGGGTCATTAATGCCCCTTCGGCGAGCAATCTGGCCCGCATCGTCAGGGAGAATCTTGGGAAGGAGGTTCAGCTTCAGCGGATTGCTGGTCCATTCACCAAGCCTCATTGGACCATCTTGTCTTGTCTCCCCTGGCAGTCGTACCAAAGAAGGAGCCGGGAAAGTACAGGTTGATACACGATCTTTCCATCCAGTTAGGGATTCTGTAAATGACCATATTCCTTTGGAGGTCTGCTTGGTACAGTATTCATCCTTTGACATGGCATTAGAACTGCTGAGATCATGTGGACATGGCGTCTTGATGGCAAAGGTGGATATCGAGTCTGTTTTTTTGGCTACTCCCAGTTCACCCAAGCAGCTTCCCACTGCTCAGTTTCACTTTTGAAGGGAGCTTCTATTATGACTAGTGTCTGCCAATGGGATGTTCGATATCTTGCACCTACTTTGAAATGTTCAGCACCTTCCTTCATTAAGCTACCACAGAGGCCACAGGGCTAGCGTACCTAGTCCATTACCTCAATGATTTCCTGTTCATAGGAAGATGGTGTATGGCTGAATATGGCAGGTTGTTCGACACGTTCCACAGTTTGTCATGGAGGTTTGGCATCCCATTGGCAGGAGACTAGTCACAAGGCCCGGTGATGGTTCTTACTTTCCTGGGGATTGAGCTCAATTCCACTTGGATGGAATCCAGACTCCCCAGGGAAAGCTGGCGAGGCTTGCCAATATGGTGGCAGTCACCATGCGAAGTAAAAAAGTCAAACTAAGGCACATGAAGTCCCTCATAGGCAGTTTGGCTTTTGCAGTGTGAGTTATTCCCATAGGCAGGATCTTTCTGTGCTGCTTAATTCAATCCATGGTGGGCTTAATGCGGAACCACCACCATCTACATATAGACAAGACAATCAAAGAAGACCTAGCCTTGTGGTCTATTTATTTATTTATACACTTTTTTATACCTTCATTTGGAACATACAGTCACAATGGTTTACAATTAAGAGCAATATATATAAAAATCACAGTCTGTAAAATAAAAAATTAATACTCGAATCAATAAAAAACAAATGTTACATAAAAATATATAATAGAGAGACATTGAGAAATTAAGAAAAATAATCAAGTTAAATACTAAGTACTAGCCTTCAAATTCCTAATAACACAATGAAATGACTACAAAAAATAATAAATTAACAATATTAAAAACTACTTTGTAATAATAAATAACTCAAAAAATAAAAATAAAGAAACAACTTGAGTGGTCAAAAATAATCCAGCATTTTCGAATAGTGTAGTGAATAGTAGAGATGTGAATCGGAACCGGAATCTGATCGGTTCTGGTTCCGATTCAAAATCTTAAAATTTTGATCGTCCGGCTCGATTTTTTTTTTTGTTATCAGCTCTGCCTGAACCGATAACAAAAAAACCCTCCCCCACCCTCCCGAACCCCCAAAAACCACTTTAAAATTACTTGGTGGTCCAGTGGGGACACGGGGAGAGATCTCACACTCTCGAGCCATCGGCTGCGTTAATAAAAATGGCGCCGATGGCCCTTTGCCCTTACCATGTGACAGGGAATCTGTGCCATTGGCCGGCCCCTGTCACATGGTAGAAGCACTGGGTGGCCGGCGCCATCATGTGTACTCTGACACATCAGAAGGCATTGGCTTCAGCATGTATTTCAAAGGCACCTGGTGCACAGCGCAATGGCCAGACGATTGAGAGGCGAGTGGCTTAACCAGGAATATCACATTTCTTGAACTATTCCCCATTGTAATTACCTTGACATCTGGGGCAAGGTCCTTAGTTGCCAACAAGTGGTTTTATGGTGCGACAATGCAGTGATAGTACAGTTAATAAACAAGCAGACCTCTAAGTGACTACTGGTTTCAGAGCTGCTGAGGGAATTTATATTATGCTGCTTATGATTGAACATTGTGTTGCGGGCAAAGCACGTTTCTGGTATGTGCAATGAGATTGCTGATTCCTTCTCTCATTGCAAGTGGGCCCTGTTCAGGAAGCTAGTGCTACAAGTGGAGCTGATTGGCAGAGAGGTTCCAGAGCAGCTATGGTCATTCGGAACCAGATAGTGTACGAGATGCTGCAAAGATCACTCACTCCATCCACCTGGAATGCCTATATCCACAACTACAACAAAGTGAAGGTGTTCCTCACTGCGACCGGTTGGTCCGGTCACCGGATTCCTGAGGACCTATTGATTAGCTACATTGTGTATGCCAAGTAGTGTGGGGTATCCAGGAACATGATTCATTCACACCTGGCTACCTGGGCATTCTTCACGAAGTTGGAAACTAGAGAAGCAGAGCAGTACTTCACAGTAAAAAGAGTGATACTGGGTTAGGCAAGAGAGTCTGTACCTCAACATGACACGGCCATTAGCCCATGACTTTCTGATGCTGCTGTGGAGCATCATGCCCTCAGTAGTGTTGAGTGAGTTTGAGACTGCACTCTTTCGAGATTTATTTATTTAATTTATTTATTTAAAATTTTTATATACCGGCATTCGTGTTGCAAACACATCATGCCGGTTTACATATAACAGGGGTGTACAAAGAACAGTTGAATAACCTATTAGTGTGGAAGGAAGCAGTTACAAATAACAAGGTAATAGAACTGGGAGAAGAGTAGAGAAGGGAGAGGATAACATTAGATAGAGGTATTTACATTAGTAAATGCCTTTGCACTTGCATTCTTCGGTGCTCTGCATGTCAGTGAATTCACTATGCCATCACGGATCGCATCTCAGATGCATGGCTTGCTGCAGGAGGATGTCAGTGTCTTGAATGGCATGCTACGCCTGACATTGAGGCAGTCAAAAACACACAGTCAAGTCATCACTCTGGCAACAGTCAAGAGTCTGCTAACATATCCAATTGCAGCTGTGATGTCATAGCTTGTTTTGCGCCTAAAAGTGAATGACCTGTTCTTTCTGCACTGGGACAAATTCCCATTAAGCAGATACCAGTTTTCCGCAGTCTTTAAGAAAGTGTTACAAGAAGCCGGGCTTCAGAGTGAATGTTTCGGCACTCACTCATTCTGCATTGGAGCCACATCTAGCACCGTGACTGCTGGCCTGCTGCAGGCCGCCATACAGCAAATGGGCTGATGGAAGTTCAAGCCATTTGCATCATACATCAGACAGGATGATGACTCCTAGGGATGTGCATTCATTTCATCCGTTTCATCCATTTCCTATACAAGCATGTAATATGAAACGTATGAAACATATGAAACGAATGCACATCTGATTGACATGTAATGGGAAACGTATGAAACAAATTAAATGAATGAAACGAATGCACATCCCTAATGGCTCCCCTGCATTTGCAACAGGCCAGGTGCATCCTGAGACTTGTTTCCTTTTGTTTGCAGCTGCCATCCATCATTGTTCAGCGTGGATTGTGGGCCACACACGTAGAAGGGCCACGAGAAGGAAATTCAGGTTCAACCTGGGGTTGATTGAACGAGGATGGACCAATGAATGGCTGGTCAGAGGAGCATGTGTTGGCACCAATTCTGGCCCAAGTTGCAGTCTGAGAGAACTTGCCTCACACCGCTGGACCTCGTCATCATACACCTTTGTGGTAATGACCTGGGAAGCAGCACCAGCCTCACACTGCTGAACACGATCAGGGACAACATGAGCCACATCATCTCAGCATGGCCATATTCCAGAATATGCTGGTCAGAAATAATACCATGGCAGAAGCTGTTGGGCATTGGATGGTGGGCGAGATACATCACCAAATTCAACAGGCAGATAGGCTTTGCAGCGCCAGGGCGGTCATCACCTGAGACATGTGTGGGTGTATGCTCATTGCACAGAATTGTATACTCCGGATGAAGTGCATCTATCCAACATGGGAAATGATCTGTTTCTGCAAGCCTTATAGAGGATATTCACAGGTGTAATGGAGGAGCCATAACCATTTGGTATGGGGGGAGCCCATCCTGTGGGACTGAGGGGGTATTTTCAGCCCAACATGACAGAATCCCGATAGCTGTAGCAACCGAGTCCTGAAAGATTAATGTAACAATGAGTGTTGCATACAAGGCAGGGAGGTGCTGATAAAGATGAGGGAGGGGCCTAGGGGCTGCCTCTTAGTGATTGGCCATTGAGGACGGATGTCAGGCATGGGGAGCGGGCCATGACAATTCAATAGCCTGGCACATCTGCGAGGGGCCCTGGTGGGGCCTTCTGCATGGTGGCCTGACGGGGTTCCTCCAGCAATGGCGCTCTGCCACTGGACCGGGGGCTCGCAGGGAGAGCGATCCCCCTCTCTTCCCCTTCAGATTCTGCTAGGGTGGAAGGGGAGGAGTCATCGGCACCTCCCTTGTGGTTAATAAGCGAACTTGGCACCAAATTACATTCCCCTGTTAGGGTCATCTAATAAATGGCTGCTGCCAATTTGCATCCAGTTATGATTGAGGCCTTCATTGTGACAGTGTATAATTGCGGGGTGGACAACCCGGCTGGGCGGGAGTGGGATAGAACCCAGTGTGTCGGGGCTGCCTGGTTAATGGAAGGCATCCCCAGCACAGATATGCAGGAGCTATGAATAACCGGGTGCCCGCTGCATCCCTGGGGCATTGACTCTGCTGAGCTGACCGGCCTTTACCCATGGGCGTGTAGAGGGGGATCCATTCTCCTCCCCACTCTCCTTCTCTGGGGGTGGCCGGAAATTGCGCTGGCCATGTGCGACCAGCGCGCCAAGTATGCCAGCCTCCTGGGGTGCCAGGGGGCGGTGCTTGTGATGTCATGCCCCTGGGTTGGCCCGTCGTCAGGTGTGGTGACATCAGGAGAACATGCTCCGATGCCGGGCTACACGATTGGCCGGGGGAGCAATGCAGTGACATTAGCTGGGGGAGGGACCGGCGGGAGATTTAAAACCTGCTGACTCCTTCTCACCTGGCCTCTTCTTCCTTGGCCCGGCTCAGTGTGGCATGTTTTCCCTTCCAACCCACCCCCTTTATGTTAGTTCCAAGTGTTAGTTAGCAACCATGATAGCTTATTGTTAACCTGTGACTGAGGCGGCGACCAAGACCTGGAAGATTAATGTACTGATGAGAGCTGCATATGAGGCAGAGGTGCCAGTAAAGATGAGAGGGGCCTAGTGGCCACCTCTTGGTGATTGGCCATCGAGGATGGATTTCGGGCATGGGGAGCGGGCCTTGATAATTTGATAGCCTGGCACATCTGCAAGGGGCCCTGGCAGGGCCTGCTGCATGGCGGCCTGATAGGGTCCCTCCGGCAGCAGTACTCTACCGCTGAACAGGGAGCTTGCAGGGAAAGCAACCCCCCCTTTTGACCTGTCAGATTCCACTAAGGTGGAAGGGGCGGAGTCATCAGCATCTCCCCTGTGGTTAATAGGACTCGGCCCTAAATTAGATTCCCCTGTTAGGGTCATCTAATAAATGGCTGCAGCCAATTTGCACCCCAGTTATGACTGAGGCCTTCATTGTGTCTATGTGCAATTGTGGGGTGAATGACCCGGCTGGGAGGGGGCAAGATAGAGCCCATGGTGTTGGGGCTGTCTGGTTATTGCCAAGTGGCCCCACCACCGTTACCTCTCTCACCAAATCCTGCATTCCACTAAGAATTAAATCTAAAATAGCTCCCTCTCTCGTTGGTTCCTGAAACAATTGTTCCATGAGGTAGTCATTTATTCCATCTAGGGATTTTATGTCTCTAGCATGTCCTGATGTTACATTTACCCAGTCAATATTAGGGTAATTGAAATCTCCCATTATTACTGCACTGCCAAACTGGTTAGCTTCCCTGATTTCTCTTAGTATTTCATCATCTGTCTGATCATTTGGGCTAGGTGGATGGTAGTATACTCTGTCACTATACTCTTGCCCAACACACATGGGATTTCTAACCATATAGATTCTACTGAGCATTTAGTCTCTTGTATGATCTTTATCCTGTTGGACTCTATACTCTCCCAGACATAAAGTACTACACCTCCACCAAGTTGATCCTCCCTATCATTGTGAGATAATTTGTAGCCTGATATAACACTGTCCCATTGTGGCATTAGCATTCTAAGCCAGCATGAATGGAAAACAAAGCAGAAAAGGTAGCAGAAAAAATTCCAAGACAGGCACTGATAAAGGTGCCAAGTAACACAAAGAATGACTTCAAGGTTCCAGAGCACTATGAGAAGTATAAATCAGCTCCCCCAGACTGGCTTAGTGCTGGTGTATGACAGCAAGGCACAATGGCAAATGGAATTCCAAGGTGTAAGCTCTGGGCATAGAAGCAAGGCTGAGTGGCACAAAGACCCCCAAGGTGCAGGGTAGAATTTAGATTTTCATGTAGAATGGGTTTTCCATAAGTAAAGGTTATTATTAGTGCCTGACTTGGAGGTTTTACTGCCACCTTTCTGCTTTGTTCCCCCTTCATGTTGACTTAGGATGCTAATGCCACTTTTGATGCCAGTTTGCCATTTGAGATGCCATCAGGAGTTCATGGAACTGTTCATGGTATTGGTGACCTCTTTTAGAACCTTGGGGTGTTCCTCCCATGCTTGATCTTTTCTTGGTTTGCTATACTGGGACTATTTTTTGGGTTCTTGCTGGCACTGCCAGTACCAGTGCCAACCTGGCCAATTTTGAATACATTTACATTTACTTTACCTGCTCTGCCTTTCCCTATCCTTGACATGATTGTTTTTATGTTACTGGGGATGTGAAGATTACAACAATGACTTACTATTTTGCATTTGTATTGTAATGTCCACTAACCACGCAGCTGTATGAAGAACACAGAGAAACTGCTGCAGTGAGTGTCATACTGTCTGCTCTGCACTACTTCTTGGATATATAATCAGGCTTCACAACACAGACTGTTATGTTTCACTCTCTTCCCTGCCCTCACTCCTCACTTATGCCCACTGCCAATTACCCACTGCCCACATTGTGCCCACTGCCAGGAAAACAGAGAATAAATGACTAATCTCAAGTGTACCTAAGGTTTCAATCATCAGAAAGACATAACAGAACAGTCACTACAAGTGAAGTAGCACCAGTTAGCATAGAGATGTGCTTCATTTTTTTCTGCCGGGTCGTTTTTTGACTCGGATACCTCGTGGTAAATTTCGGGTTTTCTCGTTTCGTTTTTTTGAAAAACGAAATGAGGAAACCCGAAACCGGGCCAAAAAACGAAACGACAAAGGAAGCTTAAAGAAAACCCACCCCAAGCATTTAAAATCAGTTTTCTACATAAATACAAACTATCCCCCCCATCCCGATCCCTCCCCAAGACTTACTAAGTACATCCCTGGTGGTCCAGCGGGGTCCCGGGTTCCATTTGCCCTCCGTGCCCGTGCTACTGCAAGCCGTGCTCTTTAAAATGGTGCCGAATAGCCTCTGAACTACCATGTCACAGGGGCTACCGGCGCCATTGGTCAGCCCCTGTCACATGGCCATCGGCGCCATCTTGTGCTCCTGTCATGTGACTGGAGCTGACCAATGGCGCCGAAGCCTCTGTGACATAGTATGGGCAAAGGCTATCGGCGCCATTTTGATTACTGGCAGCCGACAACGAAATCGCTTTCGGACCCCCGCTGGACCCCCAGGGATTATTGGCAAGCCTTGGGGAGGTCAAGAGCCCCCTCCTGACCCCCCCAAGGCTTGCCAATAATCCCTGGGGGTCAAGCGGGGGTCCGAAAGCGATTTCGTTGTCGGCTGCCAGTAATCAAAATGGCGCCGATAGCCTTTGCCCATACTATGTCACAGAGGCTTTCGGCGCCATTGGTCAGCTCCAGTCACATGACAGGAGCACAAGATGGCGCCGATGGCCATGTGACAGGGGCTGACCAATGGCGCCGGTAGCCCCTGTGACATGGTAGTTCAGAGGCTATTTGGCACCATTTTAAAGAGCACGGCTTGCAGTAGCACGGGCACGGAGGGCAAATGGAACCCGGGACCCCGCTGGACCACCAGGGATGTACTTAGTAAGTCTTGGGGAGGGATCGGGATCAGGGGGGGGTGTTGTATTATAGTTTATTTAAATGTTTGGGGTGGGTTTTAATTAAAAAAAAAAAAAGTGTCCCTCTCCCCATGCAAACCCGAAAAACGAAATTTCCCCGAAAGTCAGGGAAAATTCTTTTCGGGTTTCGGGGCCTCCGAAACCACAACGAGTTAGGAAATTTAGTTGAATTTCCTAACTCGGGCGAAAAACGAACCACATCTCTAGTTAGCAATGATACATAAATATTGTGATGCAGTGCTGCCTCTCTTCCTTCCTCTCTTGTGTGACTGAGTGGCTGCTGCTGGCACAGTGAGACTATAAAATATGCTGTAGTAAAAATGTTTAGCAATAACTCAAAGAGAGCTCAGAGCATATGCTTTCACACAAACAATGTCTTGAGAAGCAATGCAGACCAAATCTCTGAAATGCTCAGTCTTCAATATCAGCGTCACTTTACCCGGTCTGCAGCTATAGGTCAGATTGGTAAATGGCTTCACTGTGATACGTCACTCCTCTTGTCCCCTTGACAACATGCTCATCCTCCCTTCCGCTGCTGACTGCCTACCCTATACTGTACCAATTTCTAACTATACATGCACCTGTTGCTTTTCTATGATTTCTTTGACTATAATGACTTATAGAAATCATTCTATTTAAAATGATCAATTCATTTTTGGGCCCCATAAAAGAAACAAATTGGCCTTTATTTGTTTTGTTTTTCTATTTCATTTTAAATTAATGCACATTCATAATCTTAAGTCAGCACTGGATAGAATTTAAAAAAGGATGGAATTGGGAAAGGAGTGTACTGGTATCCCTGGGAGAAGCTCCACAATAAACATGTATATGTTTCGGGAATAGCTACTAAAAAATGTTGGACCTTTTGGAAAAAGCGGAGACATAAAGTCACCTCTGGAGTGACCCCTATATTAGCATGTGCAGAACTGTTTAGGATTTGGCCTTGCAGAATTTGCAAAACTCTGGATTAAAAATGTTTCCCCAGCTTTTAGCAAAAGAAGTCATTGATCAGATTTCCAGGACAAATTTAATCTAAAGGAATTTCCCTTTTATGCCTACTTTCAAGTAAGTGATATTGATAATAATTCAAAAGTCCCAGGAGTTAAAGCAAAACCTCCATCCTTACTGGAAAAGACAATCGGCCAAATTTTAAATCGGCTACGCGCGCAAATATCGTCATTTACGTACGTGGCCACGCCCTGCATGCACGTGTGCATTTTCAAAAGGGCCCGGCCATGCGCGTAAATGATGATACCTGCATAATTGCCAGGTCCTGAAAAGTGGGGCAGGCCGGGGGCATGTTCTGGACAGGGAGGGGTGGGGCAGAGACTGGCAGGGACAGCGGCCATTATCTGCTGTTCCGGGGAAGAACTGCAAGTTGCTTCTGCTCCAACGGAGAAGTAAGCAATAAAACAAAAAAATAGTAAGTTCCATCAAAGGGTTTAGAGGGTGGGGAGGAGAGGGGAAGAGGGAGGAAGTATGGGTAGAGGCGTAGGGAAGTTCCCTCCCAGTCTGCTCCTTAATTGGAATGGACTGGGAGGAAACAGGGGAAGGCCCAATTGCATCACCGCATGCGCATGCCCCCCCCCCTCACATGCGCATGGCCATGGGATTTTATAACATGCGTGCACCAGCACATGCATGTTATAAAATCTGTGCATCTATGTGTATGCATGCACCTTTTAAAATCTACCCCAATATCTTTAAGTGTGTCCTCCAAGGGTTGGCTAAGTATGATACTTTTTTTTTTATGATACTTTTTCAAATGATATTTTAATTGCATATTTAAGGTTTAACTGTTTTACTGTATTAAGAACATAAGAAAATGCCATACTGGGTCAGACCAAGGGTCCATCAAGCCCAGCATCCTGTTTCCAACAGTGGCCAATCCAGGCCATAAGAACCTGGCAAGTACCCAAAAACTAAGTCTATTCCATGTTACCATTGCTAATTCTATCCTCAATAGTGTATTTGAGGATAATTCTGTTTGGTGTAAACCGATGTGATATTTTGAATTGAATGTCAGTATAGAAAAACAAACAAATAAATAAATAATAAATAAGTAGAATATATAACATGATTCAGTGAAGGGAGGAACCAGAGACGCCCAAAATATAGGGTTGTGGGAACAAAAAACGGGAAGAAGACTATGATGAGAAGAATGGGATCAAGTTATTGTTGAGATATGGAAATGTCCAATCTCTGTGGGAATAGTAAAGCAGCAGAATAGGTTGTATATGAGAACATATTCATCCCTGATGCACCTGAAAGCTATGGATAAATCCAGGTCTGACACATGCTGGAGGTTATATGGGTATAGGGAAGACCTCTCCCATATTTTATTCACTTCCCAAGTTCTTAAGCCACATTCGAATATTTCAAGTTGTGTATTAAACAAATGACCCGTATAGAATTCCCTGAAGACCCCAGAGTGTATTTGCTTTTTTATTTACTTGTGTAGATAGGGGTTGAGTAAGGGAAGGGTATAATTAAGAAATTAATAGTAATTGGAAGAAGAATAAAGTCAACAGATGAACTCCTGCTAATATTTTTGTGTGTCTGTAATAATAACATTTTTTTGTGTAGGGAAAGGACCTCAGCACTGAGCGGAAACATCTTAGACTGGATCTTGCTTCGGTAGTACAGTCACGGGTCCTCTACCCCTTTTATTTTTCTTAGAATTTTTTTGTATATTTATAGCTTTCTTAAAAATGTGTTCTATAGACACTATAATCACCATACTATTCACTTGACTTGATTTCAAATAACACGCTTGGTTTGTGTGAAAGCTGCACCATAATAATTTGTAAATCCATCTTATCTGAAAGTGGCTTTCTCTTGCATGGTGATCTGACTGTACGAGTCTAGACCAAATGCCATGAAAGAATGCCAGTGTTAGCAAAGTTTCACCAAACTGGCTGCATCAGGACAAAGAGTAGATTATCCAACTGTGTTTTCACAATTATTGCATTCCTGAATGGCTATGTACACACCATCTTGGCACGAAGCAGGATCCAGTCTAAGACATTTCCATTCAGTGTTGAGGTCCTTTCCCTACACAAAATATTTTATTATTCCAGACATACAAAAATATAAGCAGGAGTTCATCTGTTGACTTTGTTTCATTTGCTCCTGCCTTTCCATTAATGATGTTTATAATTCACATGGGAGAAGAGTAATCCTAAAAAATTGAAATAAAGTAAATCTACCAACTATTCAAAGTTGGTATGAGGAGTTGAGTAAACTGATGGAAATGGAGTTCTTGTTATCTAGACAGATAGGCAAAGAATGGAGTTGGTCATTAGGTTCTTTGAAAATCTGTACATCACTTAAGATTGATTGTAGGGAATGGTTGCCACCTATTTAATTTGCTTATTGTGTTTGGATGGAGGAAAGTGGAGGTTGGGTATAAGGAGGGAGAGGGAGAGATTAAGGGGTAAAAGTGCCTGGAAAGTAATTGGGTGCAAAAATATTCTTCATGGAGTATGTTTTCTTACAATGTTGGGAATGTATTTCAGGTCCTGTGCTTATTCTTAACAGTTATGCTAAGCTTATGTATTTTTAGATGACTGTCATTATTTCTACTACATGGATGTATAGATAATTCATAAACTTGTGATATCATGGAGAAAAGAAAGCAGAGATAATTGTATATGTTATGTACTTAAGCTGAATAAAAAATAAGATTTAAAATGGTGCTATAAACACTCTGACCCTCATATGTTTGATGTAATGGTCAGATTGTCAGAAGCACCATTTTGAATTTGCCTCTGCAGCCAGCAGGAGGAAAACCAGTAAGTATGGGGTCTTCCAAGAGATCTTAAATATTTGTTCTACATTTTTTATGTACTTGTGAATAAATAGCTTACTTGGTCCAAAGACAGCTAAGCAATGTAATGCAGGAAGCACACACGCATACTGTATGTATGTATGTATTTTACATTTTATTGGCAGGGAGTGAGAAAACAAGGATATCAGGCTATAGAAAATGTCTACGTAAGTAAAATGGTAAACTTTCTGTCAAAGAATTTATATTTATTTATTTTGCCTTTTGATAAAAAAATACAGAAGATGCTGTGATACCTTGAGAAGAGGAAGAAAAGGAAGGAAGGGATTGTGGATTGAAAAGTAGGTTAAAAGTAAAACCAGAAAGGAAAAGGAATGTGCACTAGAAAATTAGAAAGAAGAGAATCCCAAGAATCCCTTCATCGCACATCCCAGCTGGACAAGAATGCATTCCTTCATGCGAGATCTGTCATTGCTTGTAAGAGGCACCAGTTGCCAGAATACAAGACTGACAGTTTTCAGGGCTGACCAGCTCAGCACAGACCAGTTATTTATCAAAAACAAGAACAAAAAAAAAGGGATACGGATCAACCACACATAAGCCATGGAAGCCAGAATTTCAGACTAAAGTCTTTTGTGTCTCTCCTCTGTACCCTTTCTTTTTCTCTGTCTGACTCAGTACACCTTTCCAGCTCATTATTGCAAATCATTTGAATTCTAGCGCACAATGTCACCTGCACTGTAATCTGATTACTTTATGGAGGAATTAGTATGTATATTTAATGTAGAAGGGTTTTAATCTTGATGAAAATAATCTTAAAGAACTATGATAGGGGTTGCTCATATGGCTGGCAGATACGGCAGTAACATGCTAATAAATGACAGCTGATTTATGTATCTGGATTCTTTTATTTATAAAAATAGCAAGTGGACTGATTTTTGATATTAATAATACAAGTGAATCCACTTTGATTAGACTTCTGTGAAGAGCTGTGCATATACGGCATTACAATTAAATCTTATGATGTGGAATGGGAATGACATGCTAATGAAGCCAGCCAGTGAGCCTGAACCAAGAATGTCCAACATCATTATGGGATATCTTAGATGAAGAGTAATTATAAGAGGAACACTGAAATGTCATTAAAAATCTTCAGTAAGAGATTTAACCTACTATATCATACTAATGCAGGATTTTTACAACATAACTGAACACAAAGTTCCTTTTCAGAATTTCCAGAAAAGGCTTTAAAATAGGTTTGGATTTAAGAAGAAAAAAAAGATACAATCTAGTGTCCTAATTTAATTTGGTACATCAAAATTCAATGGTTGTATGTAATTGAAATCGCTTTTTAATAATTTCAGATGAATTAGCAATTAGGGCTTGATCCGGTTTCCATGAAATGTATTAAAATTGAGAGTTGAGGCCCTTGAAAATGTTTTTATTCTTTTCACTCCATTAGCACAATGCATCCAGACTAAGTGACTCTGTCAGCAAGTGCTGTGCATTCCTTGTTTATTTATGAGAATGGGTTTCATGGAAGTTCAAAAGAGGTAACTTTATACATATTCATAGTCAATATCTAATAAAACATGAGTCCAGAAAAGCTTTCAGAGATTCACGCCCTTCTTGTTTCTGGCCAAGCGTAATAAAAGACATATCAAGCTTCCGTACAATTTAGCTATAGCTCTGGCCTTCATTAAATAATTAGTTTACTGGAGTTCTGTTTGGATCAAGGTTGGGAAGGTAAGTATACACTGGTCATTTTAGACAGGAATAAAGTTTTGACCTCCAAGGTCCAATATAATTCTGAATTCTTGAAATAAAACAATACAGGCTCCAATTACTGGTCATGTACACCTGAGTCAAGCACAACTAAAATATATTGTAAAGTCAATATGAATTTAGCAAAGGAAAATTATCCCTTCTAATCTATTAGAATTTTCTGAAGGTAGGAATAAACATGTGAACATACTGATGTTGGAGTTTCAGAGGGCATTTGATAAAGTCCTTCATAAGAGACTCCTCAGGAAATTAACAAGAAGCTCCACCCAGAATGAAAGAAGCCTAATTATTGGGATATGCACATGCCACACAATCACAGTCACCACATACGTGTAGATCCACAAGAAAGCACCCCTGTCAGAGCCCTTATGTTCTCTATATGTATCCTGAATATTTGGTATACAGCACATCAAACCAAAAAAAGTTATTGGAGTGGAGACTCACATCCACACGAACATACATGGAGGCCATTGTATTAAAGTTTGCCAAATCTCACCATTTTACTTGTATACATTTTTTTCTGGGATTCATGTGTAAATAAGCCTAAAAAACTTACACACTGAACTTCCTATGGACAACTTTGCAAAAAAGCTAACTCTACCTCATAGATGATACAGTTATCTTTTTTTGAGAAAACCAAGCTCTGAAGGCCTTTTAGTGCATATTTTAGTGCTGCAAACATAGTTAATGAATTTGCATCACAGCAGCTCAATTTTGAATTTGCATAACATTTCACAAGATTAAACTTGTGTGTAGGTTTACTACATAGGAAATAAAAAATGTATATAAAGTCTGCTTCATGAATAAAAAAGGACATTGTGCAACTAAGCCCAACCAACATGTACAACTTGCCATTTTCACACCCAAAGTGAGCTTTGCAAAATTTTGTTCACTTTAGTGCATCAGTATCTTTGTGATTTTTTTACTTCAAAAAGTAGACTAAAATATCATAGGATAGGAGGCTATGTCCTATTATCAACTGATAACTGGCTAAAACAAAGAGTAGAGCTAAATGATCAGTTTTCTCAGTGGAGAGAGGTGAATAATGAAGTGCCCCAAAGATCTGTACTGGGACCAGTATTTCTTAACATATTCATTAATGATCTAGAAAGGTGAGCAATGAGTGAGGTTATCAGATTTACAGATGATACAACATTATTCAAAGTGGTTAAACACAAGCTGATTGTAGGGAACTACAGGAGGACCTTGTGAGACTGGGAGCTGGGAATCTACATGGCAGATGAAATTTAAATGTGGGCAAGTGCAAAGTGATGCATTTAAGGAAAAATAATGCTAACCAACTAAATATATATATAAACAATGCTGGGTTTCATATTAGGAGTGATTATTCATGAAAAGGACCTTGTTGTCAATCTGGAAGAATCATTAAATTCTCGGCTAGGACCGGTCAGGTGACTCAATAGCAGTGCTATTGCAATGTTACGTGAAGGGTCCTCAGTTTGACTCCCAGATAGAGCTTTCCACATCATGAGTTGGCTGGGCTGGTGAGCCTTCTGGCAGCTGGATTTAGAGCCCATGAAACAGGATCCCGGAAGGTATGGATTCCATTCTTAGGACCATTGCTAAGAACAGTAGAAGGGTGGGTCTAGTAAAATAAGAGCTCATGTGCATGAAGGCTCATGGTGCTAGAATTCTAGCAATGATTCTGACTGAGCTAGAAGAAAAAGGAATAAGGAAGAACAAATAAGTTTAAAAAAATCCTGAGCTCAATGTGCAGCAGCAGCCAAAAAAGCAAACCGAATGTTTGTAATTATTCAGAAAGAAATGGAAAACAAAACTGTAAATATAAAAATGAATCTGTATTGATCTATAATGCAAGCATGTCTTGGGTATTCTGCATAGTTCTCATTGCCACATCTCAAAACAATATGGGGCGGATTTTCAAAGGGTTACGCGCGTAACCCCGAGAATCTGCTCCTGCGCGCACCGAGCCTATTTTGCATAAGCCCAGCAACGTGTACAAGCCTCGGGACGTGTGTATGTCCCAGGGCTTGAAAAAGGGGTGGGGATTGGGTGGGGCGGGGCAGTTTGGAAGGCGGAGCGGGGGCGGGACCAGCCTCCAGGCACAGCGGCCATTTGCAAGGCCAGAGGCAGGCGCAACTTATCAGATAAAGGTAAGGGGGGGTTGGGCTGGGGGGCAGGATAGGTAGGGGAAGGGAGGGGAAGGTGGGGGGCGGAAGGAAAATTCCCTCCGAGGCCGCTCCGATTTCGGAAAGGCCTCGGAGGGAACGGAGGAAGGCTGCGTGGCTCAATCACACACAGGCAGGCTGGCTGATTCTCTCTCTTTCTCTCACTCACTTCCTCTCCCCCCACCCCCAGCACAAATGGTAGCTGCAGCAGCCTCCTCCTCCAGCCCCCGCAGGCCAAGAAAGAAGAAACCCATCGGCCATGGGAGGCTCATGCTGCTGTCTCCTTTCCCGATTACCGGCTGCTTCGATTGCTCGGGGACCAATGCTGCTGCCGCTGATGCTACTTTTCCATGCGGCACGGCCTTTCTCCTTCCCGCGCACCACTCTGTGTATCACTTTCTGTTCTGGGTCACGGGGGGAAGGGGCAGGTGCGGAAAGAAGAAAAGGCCAGCCAAAGGTGCCACAGCTTCTAGCACCGCTGCCGTTCCCACTGGGCTTGAATGTGCTGATAGCCCGGCGGCAATGGCAGCAGGGAAGGAAGAGCAGCAGGAGAGACCGGGAGCACGCGACACACTGCCGGTGCTTGGCGGCGCCACGGACCGGCAAAAAACCCACAACGGCCCGGTCCTAGTCCACGGACCGGTGGTTGGGGACCCCTGGCCTAGGCCATATCCCGGTACAGTGGAGTGAAAAGGACTGTGGAACAGTTGGGCTTCATGGTCAAGGCCTTGCTGGAGTTCCATCATACCTATGCTACTATATCGCTATTACTCAAGCCTCATTCTGTAAGTTCCGAATACTATGTCATCTAAAGCCTGTATTGCATCTGGTAGATTTCCATACAGTCCTGCAATCAATGATATTTTCCAGTATTGATTATTGCAACTCCCTTTTTATTGGCCTTCCTGCAATTTCATTAAGACCATTACAAATCATTTAGAACTAAGCTGCATGTTTATTGACTGATACCCTGTTCCATAACATATCACTCTGGTTCTTCAGTCACTGCACTGGCTTCCTATATCCCTCCGAATTCAATATAAACTTGCAGTCATTTTTCAGTTTATTAATAATCTTTTTTCTCTATAGATTTTATCAACATTAAAACTTTATTTTCTATCATGAAATCTCAGATCCTCCAGCCAAGGTCTCTTACATGTGCCTTCACACAGGGTAGCTTATTTTGAGGAAACAAGATATGTGCATTTTCAACAGCCAGCCCCACAATGTGGAATTCTCTCCCATAATATAAAACATCTAAAAGCTCTTAAGAATACACTGAAGACTTATCTTTTTAAATTGGCATTCAGCCTTCAGTCTTGGATGTCTTTGTGGTTTTTGATTGTTGTTTTATTCCTTTTTAAATGACGTGATGTTGTGTTCATTTGTCTGCCTGATTATTTTTATATACATGTGTTTTTACTATTTAATTCATAGATATATGTTGAGTTTAATTTATTTGTTCATTATTTTATGTACATTGTTGCGGAGGTGGACCCTTAGCTCGAGGTGGAGTTGACACTACCCGTGGGGAAGCCCCCACGGGTCCCCACCGTCGAGAGCTGGAGCAGAATGGGAAGCAGAGACCGACTGGAGCTTCGCCAGTACTAGCCCCCGCTCCCCGCAGGTTGAGCCCTTGGGTACCGGGGCCGGCTGGTCTTAGGCAGGCCTCTGCGTGGTTGATCCCTTAGAGGTGCTCAAGGCAGGGAGCCAGGAAGCAGCGGAGACACAGGGTCCAATGAAGCTGGGTTCAAGACAGGGCCTGGATCCAGAAGCCCGGACAGGCTGAAGCAGGCTAGGAGTCAGGAACACGTTAAGTCTGGGCTTGTAAGTAGAAAAAAGCCTAAGAAAGGCCAAGTCCAAGTAGTCAGCTAGAGGCAAAGTCAGGTACAAGCTGGTATCAGGGCAGGTAGCTGGAGACAAGGTCAGGTGCAAGCTGAAGTCAGGGCAGGCGGCTGGAGACAAGGTCAGGTCCAAGCAAAGGTCAGAGCCAGGGAATCTGTCCAAGGCATGGTCAGGAACAAGCGAGGGTCAAAGCCAGAGAATCCGTCCAAAGTGTGATCAGGAACAAGCGAGGGTCAAGCCAGAGAATCCATCCACAGTGTGGTCAGAACAAATGAGGGTCAAAGCCAGAGAATCTGTCCAAAGGGTAATCAGGAAACTGGAACTGAAGCACAGGGACTGGAACAGAAAGCAGGACTGGAACTAGATCAGGTACAGGAACAGGAACACGAACGAGCAGCAACTAAGCACATGACTGGAAGCGTGGAGACCTGTTGCCAAGGCAAAGACTGGATGGTGGAGCCTGCCTTAAGTAGCAAGGCCCGGAGAAGTCATCATCCATGTCCTTGGGAAGGTTTCCCGCCACGGCCCCTTTAAAGTCATGGAAGGCGCGCATGCTCGCTTGTGCCTAAGGCAGACAGACTGAAATTATGTGGTGTCTCCCCTTGGCGCACTTGGGGAGACCTGACTGGGACCAGAGGAGGCCGCAGAACTGCCGGAAGAACCTGGGAGTGAAGTAAGAATGTGGGCACATAGGCGACTGCTTATCGCTGCTAAAAAGGAAGGGCCAGGTCCGGGACCCATGCGTCGGGGTGAGTAGAGCCAGTCACGGGCCTGCTGCAGGCGGGATATGCAACATATATAACCTGACAGATCAGTATTTTAAGTATGGTAATTATGTACCCTGCCCCAAACTAAGGAGAGATGGGTAATAAATATTTTAAAAAATAAAGAGAAGATTATATATGAAGGGGGAAAGATATATTGAAAGATGCACCAAAGGCTCAGTAAAAGTATTTATTTTATTAATGAATAGAATAACTGTAATAATTTAAAGTTCAATTCATGCTTACTAGCAAAATATTGAGCAATAGCTGATCACCACGACAGATAAATAAAATTATTGCTGAAAAACCTGCACACCTTGAAGAATCTGAATAAACATCTCTATTCCTGTTTAGAAAATAATGCCTCACTTTTCAGCACATGGTACATTTTCAGGTTCATTACAATATGCATGAACTTTGTTTTCTTTTTCAAACATTGGAACAATATTCAAAAGAAAGTATGTAAATTAGCCAGATGACACTTATCTGGCTAACTTACTTGGGATATTCAGCAGCACTGCCCCTGTAAGGGTCATTAGTGAGGCCTCTTCTGGAGTACTGTGTTCGGTTCTGGAGAAGGTACCTTAAAAAGGATAGAGACAGGGTTGAAACAGTCCAAAAAAAGGCAACTAAAATGGTGTTGAGTCTGCATTAAAAGCCATATGAGATGAGATTGAAGGACCTAAATATATATACCCTGGTTGAGAGAAGAACAGGGGATATGAGATACAAGCATTCAAATATTTGAAGGGTATGGGTTGCATGGTAATCAAACCTTTTCCAATGGAAGTAAAGCTGTAGAACTAGAGGCCATAAAATGAAGCCCCAAGGGGGTAGACCCAGGAACAAAGTTAGGAAATATTTCTTCATGGAAAGGGTGTGGATGCATGGAATGCACTCCTGGTAGAAGTAGTTAAGACAAGAACTGTAATGGACTTCAAAAAGCTTGGGATAAACACAGAGGATCCCTAATGACTAAACAATAGAAGTGAAGATAAGGTGGTAACCTGCATTGGAGAAATCTGCATGGAGCAGCAGTTACTACACTTAACAGAATAAAAATAAATACATTTAAAAATTAAATAAATAAAGCTTGCTGGGCAGACTGGATGAACAATATGGGTCTTTTTCTACCATTATTTACTCGGAGGGAACGGAGGCAGGTTGTGTGGCTCGGTGCGCGCAGGCTGCCGATTTTGCGCAGCCTTGCGCACGCTGACCCCGGATTTTATAAGATACGCGCGGCTACATGCGTATCTTATAAAATCTGGTGTACTTTTGTTCGTGCGCGCGTATTTTTTGAAGATCTACCTCAGCATGTATGTTAAGTTGTAAACCATTATAATCTATTTGAAATGATGGTATATAAAATGACCAAATAAATAAATAAATAAATAAATATTATCCACAAGGACTCCATGGTCCTTTTCCTGTATAGTTTCTCCCAATACAGAATGCAGCGTCATGTACCTGTAGTTGGTATTATTTTTCCTTATGTGCATCATTTTGCACTTTTCCACATTAAATTTCATCTGCCATTTAGTTGTCTAGTCTCCTAGTTTCACACGAACCTTCTGCAGTTCCTCGCAATCCACTGTTGTTTTAACAAATTTGAATAATTTTGTGTCATCTGCAAATCTGATCACCTCACTTGCACAGAAAATCTAGGTTTTAAATCTAGGTATTAAATCTAAGCCTTCAGCTCTTTGTCTAGGTGTACTACAGGGGTCGGCCTTATTGGCCACTTTATTTAATTTGCATATGTTTCCCCTGTGTCAGTTGCTCTTGAATTTAAAGTTGAGATATAGGCTTAATGCTGATGATATACAATTTTTTGTTCCCATCACGACTACTTTGACTAACTGCTTGTCAAGAATAACATCTTGTATTACTAAAATCAAAGAGTGGCTATTCAGAAACAAGCTTTCATAAAATGTCAAAAAGAGTGAGATATCATTTCTCTCTTTATAATCCCTGTGATTCAACATCTAGCTTTTCTAATTATCAAAAATATTAATATCCCAATTTTATCTCAAACCAGAAATTTAGGGATAATCATGGATTCCTTTATATCTTTGAACCCCAAGTTAAGAGCATTGTAAAAAAGTGTTTTTTCAAGCTTCATCTTATCACACATATCAGACTTTTTCTTAATGAGACTGCTATGCTCACCGGCCACAGCAACCTGCAGCCAGCACCACTCACCCACCGCCTCTCGCCCTCTCCAGCTCCCGGCACCCTCATGGCAGCAGCCAGCCGCTGCCAAGACGCTGCCGACTGCCGCTCCCGTCCGGCCACGAAGGGAAATCAGGGTCTGGCCCGATGTCATGACGTCTGGTCCTCCGGTCTATAAAAAGACCACCTCTAGCTCCAGCTGACTGACTTGGCAATGAGTTCCTTGGTTCCTGCTTCAGTGTTCCTACTTCGGTGTTTCCTGCTTCAGCGGTCCTGCTTCGAAGTTCCCTGCTCAACATTTCCTTCTTTGGAGGTTCCTTCTTCAGAAGTCCATGCTTCAGCCTCCAAGGCTCAGCAGCCTTCTCTCCACTTCTGGGTGACAGCCGTCGGACCCTCGCACTGGCACCGGCTCCTCCGGATCCCACCTGGGGCTTCAGCACAGACCTCAACTCCGTTTGCTTCCACTTGCCTTTGACCTCAGACCAGACCTGACCTTCGCCTCTTGCCACCTGCCTTTAACCTTGGACCGGACCTGACCTCCGACTGTTGCTGCCTGCCTCTGACCTTGGACTGGATCTGATCTCTCCTCCACCTAGTTTCCTCCTGCATCATTCATCTCGGACCCAAGACCCAACATTGCCATCCTCTGGCCTCTCTCCCGGAACCAGCCATGCAAAGGCCCATCTTAGACCTGCTGGCCCTGGCACCCAAGGGCTCAACCTGCGGGGAACATGGGCTGGTACTGGCGAAGTTCCTATCTGCCTCTGCTTTCCATCTGGCCTCACCTCCCAATGGTGGGGACCTGTGGAGCTCACCTTCCACAGGTTGCGCCAACACCACCTCAGGCCAAGGGTCCACAAACCCTAACAGAACCTGATTCAAAAACAGTTGTACATGGTCAACAATTGATTATTGCAACTCCCTTTATACCCCAAAGTACTTTGAGATCAATCCAGTTAGTCCAGAATTCCACTGCCAGTCTAATCTCTGGCTCAACAATCTATGAGCATGTTACACCAGTTTTAATAAAGTTGCACCGGTTACTGGTTTTTTGGAGAATACATTTTAAGGTATTTCTAATGGTTTTAAAATAATTCATGGATTCGTTCCTGCCTATTTTAATGCTATTCTAAAGGTTTATCAGACTTCCTATACATTGAGATCTTCTTAATGTAACTTATTAAAAGTGCCGTCTGTGTGTTTGGTATGACTGTTGGAATCAAGAGAATGTTTATTTTATATGGCAGGACCAGCTCTCTGGAATGAGTTACCTGAGACATTAAAGGCTGAGACATCTTTATTATGGTTCAGGAAAATGCTAAAACTCATTTATTTGGCTGTGCATTAGATCAGTAAGTTTTTAAGAAAAGTATGGCCCATTCCTAAATCTGTCACTTTGTCTTTATAATGCTGAGGGTAGTTAATAACTTGGGAGTTTTGTGGGTGAGAAGTATAACAATTATTTGAGGCTGACTGTATTTTTGGGCCATTGTTTAAATGTTTTAATGTTGCTATTTTATGTGTTTGTATTTTGTTTTTAAATATATTTGTATGTTTTGATGGCTTTTATGTATTATTTATTTATGTATGTAGATTGTAACCCACATAAATTTGTAGATAGGCAGGATATACATTTTTAAAAAAATAAACTCAGGGGTGTGTGCCATCTGATCCTGGTGATTTGTTACTCTTTAGTTTGTCAATTTGATCTATTACTTCCTCCATTATCACAGATATTTGTTTCAGTTGCTCAGAATCCCCATCATTAAAAAATATTTCAGGTATGGTATGATCCCAACCTCCTTCTCAATAAAGTGTAAGGCAAAGCATTCATTCAATTTTTCTGCTATTTCCTTATCCTCCCTTTTTTGCCCCTCAGTCATTAAGAAGCCCTACTGACCCTCTCACAGGCCTTTTGCTTTGAATATACTTGAAAAGGTTTTTATTATTAGTTAATTCTTCACTGGAAAGCTTTTTCTTAAAGTATCTCTTGGCCTGTCAAACTACTGTTTTATATCTACCTTGCCAATGCTTATGCTCTTGCCTTTTTTCATCATTTGGGTCTGCTTTCCATTTTGTGAATGACGCTCTTTTAGCTTTAATTGCTACCTTTACCTCATCATTAAACCATGCTGGCATTATTTGGTCTTCATTTGACCTTTTTTAATGCACAAAGTACATTTTATCTAGGATTCAAAAATGGTAATTATAAACAATGTCTACACCTCATGCAAGCTTTTCACCCTTGTAACCACTTCTTTTAGTTTTTTTCTAACTAATTTCCTCATTCTATCATAGTACCTCTTTTTAAAGTTATAACACTTAATGATTGTAACTCAGCTACGGAAATCTGGTTAGACTCAACCAAAAAAATAGCCGATGAAATAAACCACATTAAAACAATAACTATCAAAGAAACAAAACAAAATAACCACTGGCATAATGCAAAAATAAAAGATGCAAAAAGAAAGCTCAGAAAATTTGAAAAAAACTGGAGAAAATACAAAACAACTGAAAACCTAACCAAATTCAGGAAACATCTAGCTTTCTACAAACAGCTGATCCTTAATACTAAAAAAGAATACTATTCCAATAAAATAGAAAAGTTTGCCAATAACCCAAGAACCTTATTCTCCATAGTAACGAATCTCACAGATGACAAACAAGAATCACCTCAAAGTCTTCCTGAATCAAAATGCAATGAATTAGCTAAATTTTTTAGTGACAAAATATTAAACCTAAGAAACAAACTCCCAAAAAAACAGCAAACAAGCAATCATAATGCAAAAAAGAGATGTTAACATATGGTCCTCATTTATAGAAATATCAGAACAAGAAGTTGAATCAATGATAAAAAATTGATACAATACCAACAACTGAGATAAAAAAGATTACCAATGTAGTAAACCCAACACTAACTAATATCATAAACCTATCCCTAACTGAAGGATTAATGCCAGATACACTAAAAGGGGCAATCATTAAACCTATCATCAAAAAGAAAAACAGTGACCCATTAATCTTCATTAACTACCTCCCATTATTAGCTAAATTAATAGAGAAAACAGTACAGAAACAGCTAGCTGAACACCTAGACAATAATAACATACTGTACCCTTCACAACACGGCTTCCGAAAACACTACAGCACTGAGACTTTACTTCTCTCACTAACAGACAACATACTAAGAGGTTTTGATAACAGTAAACATTACATCCTTATAATGCTCGACTTATCTGCAGCCTTTGATACAGTAAACCAGAAAATACTACTAAAAAGACTTGAAGAAATTGGATTATGTGACAAAACAATAAACTAGTTCAGATCCTGCCTAAACAACAGGTTCTTTCAAGTCCAGATAAAAAACACATTATCAGAAAAATTTAAACTTGAAACAGGTGTACCTCAGGGTTCAGCGCTGTCTGCTACCCTCTTTAACATATATATGCTACCCTTATGTCATCTGCTGGCAGGCCTAGGGATAATACATTATATTTACGCAGACGACATTCAATTAATTCTACCAATAGACGACACAATTGAAAAAACATTAAGTCTAGCTAACATATACCTAGACATAATTAAACAACTACTAAACCAAATGGAACTGGTTATCAACATTGACAAAACTGAATTCCTTCACCTTGAGAGAAAACATACTGAAATCATTCAAATACCGATAACCCTAAGAAATAACCAAAAAATTGAGCTAGCCGAAAAAGTAAAGAATCTGAGAGTAATAATGGACCCAGAAATCAACCTGAAGCAACACATATCTATAAAAGTAAGAGAAGGCTACGCAAAACTGATGGTTCTCAGAAGATTGAAACCATTACTCACGCCCGCCCACTTCAGAACAGTATTGCAAACACTTATCTTTTCCAGCACTGACTACTGCAATGCACTCTTACTAGGACTCCCAAGCACATCGATAAGACCACTCCAGATACTTCAAAATACTGCAGCCAGAATACTGATGGGAAAAAAGAGGAGGGACCATATAACCAAAACTCTAGCAGACTTACATTGGTTACCCATCGAATACAGGATAAAATACAAGGCCTTATGTACCATACACAAACTAATATATGATAAAGAAGCAGACTGGCTAAACACAGCCTTATGAGTACACGTTTCACAAAAAAACCTCCGCTCAGCAAACAAAGCACTACTAACAATCCCTTCAGTAAAGTCAGCAAAATTAACCCAAGTGAGAGAAAGGGCTTTATCATTGGCTGGGCCCATACTATGGAACACGATGCCCCCTGAACTCAGATTACAGAATAATCTCAAAACTTTTAAGAAATTTAAAAACATAGCTCTTTAAAAAAGCCTTCACTAAAGAGTGTGGAGGGTAGAGAATGAAAGTACAGGGTAATGCAGATGAGAATGAATTTACTCAATCCTACATTTAAGAAGTAATATCTCAAAGAGATAGCAACTCAATAATATACCTGGACTTGACCAACATTACTCAAATAATGATTTTATTTATGAAATTGTAACCGAACTTTATTGGCACCTGTTAGAATGTATGATATCCTACATTTACTTACCTTAGTCTATGTGCCTATTTGTAAACCGTTGCGATGGTATATAACTTAGCGACGGTATAGAAAAGTTTTTAAATAAATAATAATAAATAAAATATGCTACTGTAGTAGTTTTACTTAATGCCCTCTCTCTACAGTGATTGTGTCAAAGGAGAGGACATTTGCACACACCGAGGTTGATTTTAAAAGCATTTCTCATGCAAAAATGCCCACATAATCGAATATGTGGGTCCAGTGAGATGAAGTATGCTAATTTATTTATTTTATTTATTAAAGGCTTTTATATACCGACTTTCTTGATACAAATCAAATCAACTCGGTTTACATCGAACTAGGCAGTAACTATAACCAACCAATCAACAAGAGACAATTTGAAGGAGTATAAAGTTACATTATAACAAGGATGCCTTAACTGGGAGTAGGAAACAAGAAAGGGGGAACGAAGATAAAGTACAATATACAAGAGAGTATGTGAGGGAGGCAAGGAGCCTCCCTCACATACTCCCTCACATACATGCTAATGGGCTACAAATCAAACAGGAATAATAAAAAAAAAATGTTTAACGAAAAAAAATCTAAAAATGTGAGTTAACCTGAAAAATCCACAGAATTGCAGAAAAGTGCTTTAAAACAAGAGTAAGGAGGTAAATGCTTGAAATTGGAAGGAGTGTGACCAAAATGACTTTGCAAATTTTAGTTGGGGGATATAGAGCAAGTGGCAGACAGTATGGGTGAACTGATGAAGGTAGTGAGTGAACTGGTGTTTGGAAGAATGCACACAAATATTTTAATAAGTGAGATGCATGCATACATCAGTTAATGTTACAAAATACCTGCCTCCGTGCATAAAGTGGGCATTATTACATGCATATGTTATAATTAACATATAAAATATATGCATGCACTTTTATAAAATAGATGTATAAACCAGTGGTTCTCTCATTCAGTGTGTCAGGACCAAGGGGTGGAAGGTGTGTCACTAAATATTTGACATAGCAAGCTTATGCTTTCTATAACAGCCATGTATGCTTGCTGCTTGAGGAGAGTGCAGTGTAAGGAGCTGGAACTTATAAAATTGCTCATCACCGCTCCCTGTTGCTGCTTTTCCCTCAACCCTGGCAATCACTGCCACCACCAATCCAAGCCAGGAATGCTGCAGGCATGCTGTATCCTGCCCCATCATCTCGTCGCACCTCTCTCTCTCTCCCCCCCCCCCCCCTCCCCCCTTGCTTGTTGGAGTTTCTGGTTTTCTCCGTATGCTTGTTTATAATTTATGGTCTTTTATTCTGTATTAGATAAGTGTCAGTCTGAATTCTGCATGTTTGACAGAGGTGAGGGATTCTCCTAACTAGGATGTAGATTCTGTGTAGGAATCCACAGTAGTCTGGCTTGCTTTGTTTTTCCAATAGTAAGTGTACTGTGCTCTATATTTGCAGTCTTGCTTTTACATAGGTCAGGTTGTTGTTGTTCAAGTTCTGGGTGTTAGTACTCTTTTGGTATGGCTGGTATGCTATATAATTTCTAAGTGTCTTTTTAGCGGGTTTTCATGTTATTTCACAAAGTGGCTGGAAAGGAAGGGATTCTGAAGTACTATTACTGAGGGGATACCAGAATGTGAATATATTTTTTGTATGGCGAGTTGAAAGGGGACATTTCCTAACTCTGGGCCTCATTTTCTAAGTGGCTCGCACGCGAAAAGTCCCTTATCGCGTGCGATACCAGGATGAGGGTGGAGCCGGCCCCGGAAGAGGAGGAGTCGGGGCGTCACCGGGGCCGACTCTGCGCCGACACCATGGACAGCGAAAAAGTAAGGTCCTTTTCGCGTCCTATTTTGCTCCCAATAGCTACACCTCCTATGGTGGCGCTATTGGGTGCAAAACTGGCAGCGATTGCACTGCCCCCCGCCCCTCATTTCCTAAAGTATCGCAGGCCTGCGACACTTTAGAAAATGAGGCCCTCTGCTTTGTATAAACTCCAGAAGAGGTCAGAACTTTCTGAAGTTGACAGTGAAATGCATGAGAGTTTGTCTGTATTGAAAAGCTGTGTGCTGCATATCCATATCAGTCCCAGATTTCTCATTGATGCAGTAAACAAAGATTAAAATTTGTGTGAAAAAAATAACATTTAATATTGATATTTTATAAGCAATTATTGAAACTAAAGAAGATGTTATCTTTCTCCTGCATCATTTTCACAATAAAATAGGATTTATTTATTTATTTATTTTTTAGTATAGCTGTTAAATGAAGTGTGCAATGTGTCATGCATGTGAGCATCATCTGTCAGGTGTGTCATGACGGAA
Source organism: Rhinatrema bivittatum (assembly GCF_901001135.1). NCBI lineage: Eukaryota > Metazoa > Chordata > Amphibia > Gymnophiona > Rhinatrematidae > Rhinatrema > Rhinatrema bivittatum. The sequence continues at coordinate 93,401,617 of NC_042623.1, forward strand.
AAAAGGTATAAACTATATGGATCTCTGCAATTCGAAAATGTGCAGGTACTGAAACATTTGTGCATATTTTAGGGGTGGTGATACATGGTATTTTATAATCTGCGCAGCTTCCGGTGCACAGTTTATAAAATATAGGCGTAACTTTAGGCACACCTGCTTATGTATGTATGTGCTGTGTTATGCACACTCATGAAAATTACCTTCTTAAACTATGTCTTTTCCAGTGATACTTAAAAACAATGGACTTCTAAATTATAGCTGATGCAGAACTCTTCAGGCGGTTGCTTCTGCATTAAAGTATCAGTGTTTGCCAAACAGACTTTGGTAACTCAATGCAAAACTCATTCAAGCATAAATCAGCTCTGCAGAAAGCATTCTCATCACCTAATTCCTTAAAGGCATTAATTACCTAGAAGCAACTACTTTCACTCCTGATTTCCAATGCTTTCATAGGATAAAGGAAAAACCCATGGTCATACCACACTGATTTAACAAAAGACTGATACGTCCTGTAGTGGTCTATGAACCTTTCCCACACTGCAAAAAATGTATCTACCTTTTCATTGTTTCCATTAGACCAGCAATTTTTCCCATGCTCATGAAATTAGTCATCGATAAGGTAAAATGGCTTACATCTGGAAGGTTAAGTTCTATTTCTTTAATAAACTGTATATTTCCTTGCTATCAACATCCTTGAGGAAACACATTTTTCTCAGCACTCCAAATTACTTCTGAAAACCCCTGATTACAGTTTCCATTTGGGAAAATCCAAATATCCCAATATATTTGCCTTCAGACTCAAAAAGACATGGGGTGAAGGATGTTTAGTCCTTCAGCAAACTGAAAATATTATTTCATAGTTTTATTAAGAAATGATTATTTGTAAGTGCCCCTTAGTAATTAATTCCCCTTTGCCTGTCTTTAAACTACTAATGACTTGGGATCTTGGAAAGATTTTAGAGTTGGTAAATTCCAATTTAATAAACAGATTAAACAACAAGATTAGTTTTAGTTTAAAAGGCCAAGGATAACTTGAACTCAGTCCATAACAAAGATACCACACTTGATGTGATCCAGCAAGCCAAGACTTATAACCTTATTAAGTTCATCGTAAGGCCAGAACCAACCTAACTTAGCACTGGCTAGGATTAGATCTTCATTTAACAACAAATGCATTTAGGGTAAATAAAAAGTAATAATTTGTTGTTTTAATCTAAAAAAAAAATCATATTTGCTGGGTTAAATCTAAAACTCTATGTAAACTCCTGATTACTTGAACAATTGTAAGATATTACGTGAGAATACAAGTTTACCCACAAAATTGATTTGGAATGGTTTCTCTTATCCCTCATGGATCTCCACTTCCAAAAACAGTACCTGTGTCTACTGTCTACAGTTTTTATCCACAATGTTTGAACCTCTCCTTTCCTGTCTCCCATTCAGTTGATTTTGTGTATACCTTGACAGGAATGAACCACACTTATAAACCAGGATATGCGAAGTATGATCTCATTCTCTAAAATTCACTAATAATGCTTTGCTTAATACTTGCATTGTGTAAAAGAAAGCTTCCTTGTGGATATCATAAGGTGTTATATGCACAGGCAACATGTCTAAATGTGCCTGGAAGTTCATTATAATTAGGCCAGTGGCACCAAAACAATTAAGACTATTTTTGTATCTTTCTACCACATTTTGTTGGTTTCTGATTGCATCATTTGATATTTGAGGATCTTCTCTCTCTCCATATGATCCTCAGAATAGTCACTTGTTACTGACACTTCCATCAGTAATATTGTTCTTGTGCTTTGTTCCTTTCTCACAGCAAGCTTTTACTCGGTTGAACTAGGAATATCCTAAGTAATCCCAACTTCTACATTCTCTATAATTTTCTCATGGTCATAATCCCAATACGTTTTTGGTACACTGATTATTTTTGCATTTATTTTCCACCTTTCATGACTGGTCTGCCACTTCAAAGAGGATTACATTTAGGTACTGTAGGATAGTTCCCTGTCCTAGAGTGCTTACAATCTAATTTTGTACCCAAGGCAATGGAGGATGATTTGCCCAAGATTACAAGGAGTGGCAGTGGGATTTGAATCCTGACTTCCCAGGTTCATAGCCTGCTGCTCTAACCACTATGCTACTCTTCCACTCTGTGTTGTTATATTTATACAGTTTCCAGTGGACGATTCTTATAAGCGATGACAATTCTAAAAAGAGGAGTTGATTTGTACACTGCAGTCTCTTCTAGCAACACCACCCCCCTTACCCCAACCCATCTCCCGAAAACTCACCCTGAATGAAAGTGCCCCCTTACAATGGTCCATTTATAGCTTACCAGACTGACTTGTATAAAGAGGTATTCTCTCTAGGGATGTGAATCATTTTTTGATGATTTAAAATATCGTCCGATATATTTTAAATCGTCAAAAATCGTTAGAGCCGCGATACAATAACAATTCCCCCAATTTATCGTTAAAAAATCGTAAATCGGGGGAAGGGGGAGGGGGGAGGGGAAGGTCAAAGGTAGCACCGGCACCATTTCTACAACGCTCGGAGGTCCGAGAGTGATAGATCACACTGGGACCCTTCCTCTGGACCCCAGGTAATTTAAGGCATTTTGGGGGGGTTCGGGAGGGTGGGGGATTTATTTTAAAGGGTCGGGGTGGATTTTAGGGTTGTTTTAGTGTGCCGGTTTTCCCGCCCTCCCCCCCACTGGACCCCAGGTAATTTAACGCATTTGGGGGGGGGGGTTCGGGAGGGTGGGGGATTTATTTTAGGGATGTTTTAGTGTGCCGGTTTTCGATTTACACGATTTACACGATATTTAAAAAACCCAAACTGCGACGATCCGATTCCCTCCCCCTCCCAGCCGAAATCGATCGTTAAGACGATCGATCACTCGATTCACATCTCTAATTCTCTCTCTCTCTCACTCATGCCTAATGGGGAGCTATAACATATGCATGCCAGCTGAGCAAACTTTGGAGTTATAAGCATCAGTCCTGGCCCCCTTTTCCACCTACTTTTTCTGGGCACACATACCTCAATATACACGTGCCCTTCCCAGCTATTTAAAATTTGCATAGCTCCTGCTCGGGCCACGTACATGTATATGTGGCCATTTTTGCGCATGCAAGGCTTTTAAAATCTACCTTTTAATGTGGATAAATGGTTTTTGAAAATTGCTACAAGAGTATGCTGCATTTACATGGGTAACACCTTTGAAAATTCCACTGGGAAAACTACCCATATACATTAGCAGGTGTGATTGTGTGCAGGTATTTTTCCTAGTGTAATCCAATGTAAAGAATGCCATTACATTGGATTAAATTACCCACCTAGAGTCTACTCTCTATATTAATGCAATGTATGAATGGGCACAAAAACACACATTTCATTTCTAAAGGTTTTGCAAAAGAGTCCTTGTCCATTATATGCAATTCAATTGTAAAATGCTTAGTGACCATGCAAAGAACTTCTCAAATGTTTGAGAGGAGCTTGTCTGAGCTGGCTATCTTACACTAACTTTCCTATCTTTAGGTGCAATTCATCAATACACAAAATAAAACTGGTTCCTAAGGTACAGAACTGCATGTTCGCAGACAGGATGAAGGATGAATACAACAATCTCACAATGGAGATTAGCAAGGGCAAAAGCAATATGAAAACTAAGGAAAGCATGGAACAAGCACAAAGAGTCCTGCGCAGTGGGAAAGCAAAAACAAAGGCAGGAATAAAGGAAGTGTAGAAATATTGTTGTGAATAGGAAAACAGGCAGACAAAATGGGTCTTGTTTTACTATTCATTTTCTCTGTTTCTAGTTTGAATCTAGATTTACTGCACTACACGGTTTATTCCATCTTTTGCCTGTGGCAAAAATCTTTACTAAATTTGGCCCAGTCAACATGTAAAGAAAAGAAATGTATTAAAACACTGAAAACTCATACTCCTTCCTTCATGTAACATCAGAAATGATTTTCATCTTACTAGACTTCTTTCCACAAGACACAAGGAAGCCTCTGTTTGGGCTGCATTTTTATTCCATCTCAAAGCATGAATGGTAGCTTGAATGCATCCCATTCCTAGTGCAGAAAGACATATAAACTGTACTCTAGGCATTTAAAATTGGCAGAAATGAGTTGAAATCACTCCTCATTGATGTCTGTAGGATAACATGGGTGCCAAACACAACCCACAGTTTTTCAAAAAAGATCTTCTGTTGCATTCCACAGTTTGCTCTGTATTGACAACTTGCAGAGCACTCTTTTGTGAAAACATGAATAAACTTATGGCATCTGTTTCTATTTTCACAGCTTGCATTTTCCTGTATATTGCTAAAAAACAAACAAACCCATAAATAAAACCTATGGGCAAAAGTTGCTGACTTAAAGAATATGAGATCAATATTCAGATGGTTTGTTAGGCTAGGTTCAGGACTTAGTCTGAGTAACCGCGAGTTTTCAATTTTTCGCTGTTCTGAATAGCTCCAATTTTTCTGGTTAACCGTTTAGCCAGATAAAAGTTAGCTGGACAAGTTGAAAGCATTCCAGAGTGGAGTTAAGTTAGCCAGATAACTTATCCGGCTAACTCGGACATTCAGAATTAGCTGGATAGCTTATCTGGCACTCTGGTTGTGCTGGAAAGCAGTCCTAAAGTTAGCCAGATAAATCTATCTGGTTAAATAGCACTTTTTCGGCTATATTTGGTAGCGTACCTGATCGGCAGTGCTCCACTGAATATCCAAGACAACTAATTTTAACTGGATAAACTGACCACTCTCTGTGCAGCTGAATAATTGGCCTCTTTTCCTCTAAGTTATCCTATGTAGTAGTCCAAAAGTGTGGTATTTCACAAAGCAGTATGCCAGATCAGGGCCACAGAAAGAAATACAATTGTGTTTGTCATGGAAGTGTGGTATCATGAAAGGCTCCTGTTTGGCTTGAAATCCTGGTGCAAATCATCACTCGAAATTCCTCTTCAGGTAGCTAGCACTCCTTTCCCCATTTAGGTATGTATTGATTGTTATCCTTCCTTACATTTAAGATGTTGCTGATGTCATAAGTATAAGACAACATCTCTATGGGTGGAGGTAGTCATCTGAATTATCCTAATCTGTATACATTTGAAGATGTAAACAAATGCAGGGAGCAGGTTTGGAAGAGATATTGTTCTAGAACAGCAATGCATTATATGCAGCAGGGGACTATGAACAGAAACATTAAAAATATAGTGAGCCTAACTTTCAAACCTATCCACGGTAAAGCATTTATATGCATAAGTGGACATGTGGAGCTGCACAGTTTATAAAATACCACATATTTCTGCTCCTAAATTAAACACATATTTCAGTATGCATGAATATTTCCAGTGCAAGAAAACATACTTTCTCTACCTTTCTTTGTATATTTTAGGTGCATAAAAAACATACACTGTTCTGGACAAGGACAAGGTTTTGCCAGGTAATAACCTACCCCTCCTCCACCCCAAACCCTCTGCCTCTCCTCTTAGCCTGCTGCTGTCTCCACTCACTGGGAGAAGCCAGCCCACCAAACACCTGGTCTAAAAAGACTCTGCAAGTTTGAACTTGGCGTATACAAAATGGGGTAGATTTTCAAAGGGTTACGCGCGTAACTTACACACGTAATCCCGAAAACCTGCTCCTGCGTGCACCGAGCCTATTTTGCATAGGCTCGGTGGCGCGCGCAAGCTCCGGAACGCGCGTATGTCCCGGGGCTTTGAAAAAGGGGCGGGAAGGGGGCGTGGGCGTGGTGCCGGTCTGGGGGCAGGACTGAGGCCTCCGGCACAGCGGCTGTGCTGGGGGATGGCGCGCCGGCAGCGAAAAAATAGCAAAAAAAAGGTAGGGGGGATTTAGGTAGGGCTGGGAGGTGGGTTAGATAGGGGAAGGGAGGGGAAGGTGGGGGGGGGGGAGCGGAAGAAAAGTTCCCTCCGAGGCCACTCCGATTTCAGAGCGGCCTTGGAGGGAACGGGGAAAGCCATTGGGGCTCCCCTAGGGCTCGGCGCATGCAAGGTGCACAAGTGTGCACCCCCTTGCGCGCGCCGACCCAGGATTTTATAACATGTTCACGGCAGCGCACGCACTTTATAAAATCGGGTGTACATTTGTGCGCGCCGGGTAGCGCACACAAATGTACCGCGTGCAGGTTAGAAAATCTGCCCCTATCTATAGGAAAAGTATTCATGCATTGCTGATGATATTTGCAAGCACGTGGTTTATAAAATATTAACACACAAGTATAAGTGGAAGCCACACCTCAAACACACCCAATATTGTTGCATGTATATCTTCTTACAAAGGCAGATATACGTGTGTATATCTTTTGAAAATTCACTCCTATGTTGTTTAGAAAAAACAAGACAGAGGAAACAGTTCATTTGTATGTTAGTAACAGTGGTTCAGAAGTCTTTAAATGGATTCCACAACAAAATACTTGAGGGGTGAGATAACATTTCCCACTATCATTAGATTTCTCTTTAGGTGTCACAACTGAGGATTTCAATTGCAAAGTCAGGCTGCTGAGAGATAATTTTCTGTAATATCTGCTGCCAATACTCCAATAGGGGTGATAGCTGCTGAACTGTAAGTTTCAGGACAAATCTCGATAAAACTGCTTCAGACTTGATATCATTTCTAAGTAGAGTTTTTAAGAAAGGACCCAGGTGTATATTAAGAGCTAGCAAATGACTGAATTGGGAATCTATTGCACATTGCCTGGTAAAGACTGTAAAAGATTGAAGGAATACTGGGCATGATTTATCAAGCTATTTCTTCTATATCAACGGGGGAAATGTTTGTTAGATCAAGTCCTTTGTGTAGTTACGCTCTACTTTAAGAATGACTGAGGTCTGCATCTAATAGTTAATTTGTTTGCGTCTGCTATATGAATCCTAATATCTGCAAGCAAGTGATTTTCTACATAAGACAGATGTGTATGGATTAAACAGTAATGAAAGTATACCATTTGGGTGGGGCCTTACACCCTTAAATCTTACATTTCCTCCCCTCTATCAATTTGGATCTATTTTATACTTTATTATGTCTGCCAGCTTACTTCTGTTTTGACAATGTCACATTGCTCTGACATTAAGTAACTTAAAAAAAATAGGTAGCAAGTTGTACCTTGGTATCCCTTTCAGTACTGAAGAAGGAAGTAGCAATGACAGGCCAAGAAATTCCTTTCCCTTTTGTGTCTCCAGAGGGATAGAAATTAGCATTTGATAGAGGAATTTCTTCTCTTGTAATCCAAGAGGAAGTGGTAGCAGAAATGGCACCCCTTACTCAAGACCACACAGAGATAGAGGCAACGGTTTTGGCCCAAGATACCCAGGGAGAATTTTCACCCTTTGGGGCAGAGACCTTTGGGACTCGTGGCTGCCCCAAGATGGCAGCCACGAGTTGAGGGGGCCACCATTTTGAGGAATTTATGGGGGTACTAACTTGAGGTATTTTACTGCTGTGGGGTTTACTAAGCTGCACTAATTACTACTGCAGTTTTGATGAATCCCACTGTATTTTCCCCATCAGGGAAAAATACTGAAGCTTAGTAAACGACCCCCCTAAGTTGGTATCTGAGTTAATGGAGGGCAAAGTGTCTTGCCCAAAGTAAGAAGGAGCATCAGGGAAATAATGGGATTTGAACCCTGGCTGCCCTGCTGCATAATCAGTATGGCACTAGGTACTCCCAGGTACACTTTCAGAATATTGTCCTTGCTCAATCTGGATAAAAGTACATGTGGGATTCCACAGCATGCAAGATTCAGGGGAAGCATTCCCAGTGGCATGTGTTGGGTAGAATTGGAAAACAATGCATTTAAATTGATTTTCAAATCCACAAGCGATGTTTTATGTCTGCTTAAAAAGCAGGTGAAAAGTCTGTAGGTACTACTTGCCTGTGGACATTTTTTCATTATTTATAACATTTTCAAATATAAATTACAAGTCCAGCTTGACAAGAAGTATTTGGGTGGTGAACATACAACAGTAACAAAAGATTACCTCAAAGAAATAAAACTAAAGGAAAAAATTATTTGATTCTATACTCAATATAGTCCTCTATAAAGGAGACCTAGGATAGTTCTAGTGCCACAGTCAAGGAGAAACTAGAAACAAAAGTAGCCACCATACTGTCCTATTTATTAACCTGTAATAATTCATAAATGCATTTTAAGTGTTGAGATTGGCAATCAAATTCAATGCACCTTACAAAAGCTTAATTGTATGATATCAGTAACTTGTATTTTCACATTTCTGATTGCATCGAAAATATCAGGTCCAATATAAAACAAAAAATAATAAGCTGTGGGTCTTATAAATGCATGCAAAGGAGCTCATTAATATGCAAATGACAATGTGAATCATGATAAATGTTGTAATCCATGTTAAGCTGCCGTAGTTAACTACACTTCAAGAAGTGTAATTAACGAGCCCCATTAGCATCCGCAGGCTAACGCAACTGCTGATGCTCTCAACCCCACCTCCCCCATTTATTCTTAAAAGAGTATGAAGCCCAGACTTATGACTGGCCTCATCTATTTCCCCCCAACAAGTATACATTTTTAAGCCCCATCCTCAACCAAAATGCAAAAAATGAAATACACAGACCCACTACTGGTCCTCCCAAACCACCTCATCTTCTACCTGCAGGAGCCCCCAGGTGGTCAACGGTAGAAGCAAATCTCAGTCTATATGCACATTCCTGATCCACTCAGATTACAATCCATAAAGAAGCTGGTAGCCCCCTCGTTACATTGTCTCCAGGTATTTAAGGTAAAGACCAAAGTATTAGGCCTGGATTTTCTAAGATCACAGGTCTTTATGAATCGTGCAGTACCAGGGGGCGGGGGGGGGGGGGGGGGGCGAAACGGGGGGCGGGCCTGCGAAAGCTGGCAAAGATCGCACCTCTGCATTGCAATCGCTGCCGGCTTTTGCACCCAATAGCGCCACCGTGAAAGGTGGCGCTATTGGGCGCGCTCCTGGCAGCAATAAGGTGTCATACCTTTTCGCTATCAGTGAAGTCGTCACGGAGTCCACCCCGACACCACCCCGGCTCCTCCTCTTCCAGTGCAGACTCCGCCCCGACTTAGCTATCGCACGCTTTTTGCGTACAATCCCTTTGGAAAATGACCTCCTTAGTGTTAGCTGGTAAAGATTAATAGGTAGAATTTGAAAACTAATTTTAGAAGCAATGTGACAGTTATCTGAGCTGTAAAGAACTAGTATGTAATGGCAGAAGAAATAGTTGAAGCTAGGAGTGCAGGGAAGACTAGGGATGTGAATCGTTTTAGGACGATTAAAATTATCGTCCGATAATTTTAATATCGTCTTAAACCGTTATGGAACACAATACAATACAGATTCTAACGATTTATCGTTATAAATCGTTAGAATCGTGAGCCGGCACACTAAAACCCCCTAAAACCCACCCCCGACCCTTTAAATTAAATCCCCCACCCTCCCGAACCCCCCCCAAATAACTTAAATAACCTGCGGGTCCAGCGGCGGTCCGGAACGGCAGCGGTCCGGAACGGGCTCCTGCTCCTGCATCTTGTCGTCTTCGGCCGGCGCCATTTTCCAAAATGGCGCCGAAAAATGGCGGCGGCCATAGACGAAAAAGATTGGACGGCAGGAGGTCCTTCCGGACCCCCGCTGGACTTTTGGCAAGTCTCGTGGGGGTCAGGAGGCCCCCCACAAGCTGGCCAAAAGTTCCTGGAGGTCCAGCGGGGGTCAGGGAGCGATTTCCCGCCGCGAATCGTTTTCGTACGGAAAATGGCGCCGGCAGGAGATCGACTGCAGGAGGTCGTTCAGCGAGGCGCCGGAACCCTCGCTGAACGACCTCCTGCAGTCGATCTCCTGCCGGCGCCATTTTCCGTACGAAAACGATTCGCGGCGGGAAATCGCTCCCTGACCCCCGCTGGACCTCCAGGAACTTTTGGCCAGCTTGTGGGGGGCCTCCTGACCCCCACGAGACTTGCCAAAAGTCCAGCGGGGGTCCGGAAGGACCTCCTGCCGTCCAATCTTTTTCGTCTATGGCCGCCGCCATTTTTCGGCGCCATTTTGGAAAATGGCGCCGGCCGAAGACGACAAGATGCAGGAGCAGGAGCCCGTTCCGGACCGCTGCCGTTCTGGACCGCCGCTGGACCCGCAGGTTATTTAAGTTATTTGGGGGTGGGGGATTTAATTTAAAGGGTCGGGGGTGGGTTTTAGGGGGTTTTAATGTGCCGGTTTTTCGATTTTTCGATTTTTTAACGATTTTCACGATTTTTCACGATATTTTACCCCCCCAAACGGCAACAATACGATTCCCTCCCCCTCCCAGCCGAAATCGATCGTTAAGACGATCGAGGACACGATTCACATCCCTAGGGAAGACTATATAAGAAAAGTAAACTCAGGGGTGAGTAGGTAGAGGGGTAGGGAGGTAGGGAACTAAACAGGTGAGATTACTAATTGTTAGGATATTTTAGACTTTTCACCATAGCAGAAGCAGGACTCAATGCTCAATGCTCAGCAGGACTGAAGTATAATGCTTAAATGAGTTACTTGCATAAATGTAACATACTATTGTAGCAATTTTCAAAAGACATTTATGCACGTAAAGTGCACTTACTCGAGTACATCTTATGGACAATTCAATGGCATATATTGTAGTAATTTTCAAAAGCCCACTTACATAGATAGGGGTAGATTTTTAAACCTGCGCTTGGGCGTTCATATGCATGTGCTATCCAGCGCGCACACATGTACGCCCAATTTTATAACATGCACGCACATGTTATAAAATTGGGGGCCAAGCCCACACCAGGCCGCGCTGCCTTCCCCCATTCCCTACCCCCCACCCCACCTTCCCTTCCCTTCCCCTACCTCCCCTGCCCTTTCCCCCCTTCCCCCCCCCCCACCTTTTCCTGCATTTTTCTTTTATTTCATAACTTACTTCAGCCCTGAGCAAATGGTTGCTGTGTTGGAGGCCTCTGACCCCACCCCTGCCCCACCCCAGACTGCCCCACCCTGCCCATGCCCCACCACCCAGACCGCCCCTTTAGTAAAGCCCCGGGACTTAGATGCATCCCGGGGCTTTACGCGTGTCACCAGGCCTTTTGAAAATAGGCCCGGCGTGCGTAAGGCACTGCATTTACGCGCGTAGAGCTTTTAAAATCCAGCCCATAAACTACATTTACACATGTAAAACTTGTTTTTAAGCAGTCAAATGCTTTTGAAATTCAGGTCCTAAGTTAATAGCACACACTAAATACATATAATGCGTTCTATTGATTAAATAACACACACTATATGCAATATATATTTCACTGTTTGAAAATAGCATGCACCAAAAATGTAAAATGAAATTAAATGAAATATATTTTAAAAAGACAAATAAAAACCCCAAACAAAAAAACGTTAGCATACATACCCCTACTGAAAGGTCTGATAGCCAGCTAACCATATAGTAAGACAGAGGGCATTATATTAATGAAATGGTAACCACAACCTAAAGCTATACAATCACATAAAATCAACATTGGCCCCCTCACCGTGGACCACAGAGTTCAAATCAATAAAACCTTTTTAACTGGCTATGGTCACAAAAAACATGTATCATTTTGAAATGTAACTAAATATTTGCAACAATATCTTAGAAGCATCTTAGAACCCAAAGCATTGAAACCTTGTCGTAAAGAAATAAACGTCTTGAGAATATAAAATATGGCATGCTGATTGGCCCAACATCCTGTCACTAGCAGTGGCAAACCAAGTCACAATTATCCAAACAGTAGATCCGTTCCTTGTTGCTGACTTCCAGGGATAGAAGGTCGCTTTTCAAAATCTTTCTGGCTAATAATTGTGTAGCCCCTCTTCCAGTGCTGGACTTGAAAGGTTTGAGTCATATGGGAACTTAGGACTAACTTCTTTCTCTGTCCCATAGTTCTTTCTGAGAAAGGGGAGAAATACTTCTCCAAGATGTCTCCTTGGGAGGTCTCTCTTACTGTTGATGGGAGGTATGTGAGTGCCAACAAAATACTCTAAATGCTCAGGTTGAGTGTTGAAACAAAACTTTTACTGCATCAATTCTTCAGTAGAAAGTTATGGCACTATATCCACCTGTTCATGGTACAACAGTTTCTTATCACAGTTCTCCAACTTTCCTTTTCTGTGCAAATGTCCCCTCAGGAGATGGGCTTGGAAAATCCAACTTCCAGGACTAGGAATAGCAAGATGTCCCAGATGGATGGGGTGTTCTAGATGGGGGCAGAAATCCCCTTCCAAAAGCATGGCAGCAACACAGGGTCTCAAAGACTGCACAACTCCCACTTGTACCTCTTCTCCCCAGGGGGAAAACTCCAGATGGAGGTCTTCCAAGTTAGGCAAAATGATCTTACTCACAGTTCTCTTTCTTCAGATGATACACAGGATCTTCCATATGAAAGGTCCAAGTATCAGGGAATAATCAACTCTTCTAATTTTTCCTATTCTAGGGCAGGAAGGGTGGCAGCAAAAATCTTCCAAAATCCTCAGAATAAAGTCTTTACTCAAATATCCAAAAGCTGGAGCTCTCTTGCAGCAGGTTACCACTGGCCACCAACCACAAGCTGTGAGCTGGAGCAGACAGAGTCATAAGAACATGCCATACTGGGTCAGAACAAGGGTCCATCAAGCCCAGCATCCTGTTTCCAACAGTGGGGCCAGTCCAGGCCATAAGAACCTGGCAAGTACCCAAAAGCTAAGTCTATTTCATGTTACTGTTGCTAGTAATAGCAGTGGCTATTTTCTAAGTCAACTTAATAAATATCAGGTAATAGACTTCTCCTCCAAGAACTTCTCCAATCCTTTTTTAAACACAGCTACACTAACTGCACTAACCACATCCTCTGGCAACAAATTCCAGAGTTTAATTGTGTGTTGAGTGAAAAAGAACTTTCTCCAATTAGTTTTAAATGTGCCACATGCTAACTCCATGGAGTGCCCCCTAGTCTTTCTATTATCTGAAAGAGTAAATAACCGATTCACATTTACCCATTCTAGACCTCTCATGATTTTAAACACCTCTATCATATCCCCCCTCAGCCATCTCTTCTCCAAGCTAAAAAGTCCAAACCTCTTTAGCCTTTCCTAATAGGGGAGCTGTTCCATTCCTTTTATCATTTTGATCGCTCTTCTCTGTACCTTCTCTATCGCAACTTTTTTGAGATGCAGCGACCAGAATTGTACACAGTATTCAAAGTGTGGTCTCACCATGGAGCGATACAGAGGCATTATGACATTTTCAGTTTTATTCACCATTCCCTTTCTAATAATTCCCAACATTCTGTTTGCTTTTTTGACTGCCGCAGCACACTGAACTGATGATTTCAATGTGTTATCCACTATTACGCCTAGATCTCTTTCTTGGGTGGTAGCTCCTAATATGGAACCTAACATTGTATAACTATAGCATGGATTATTTTTCCCTATATGCATCACTTTGCACTTATCCACATTAAATTTCATCTGCTATTTCAATGCCCAATTTTCCAGTCTCACAAGGTCTTCCTGCAATTTATCACAATCAGCTTGTGATTTAACTACTCTGAACAATTTTGTATCATCTGCAAATTTGATTACCTCACTTGTCATATTTCTTTCCAGATCATTTATAAATATATTGAAAAGTATGGGTCCCAATACAGATCCCTGAGGCACTCCACTGTCTACTCCCTTCCACTGAGAAAATTGTCCATTTAATCCTACTCTCTGTTTCCTGTATTTTAGCCAGTTTGTATTCCACGAAAGGACATCACCACCTATCCCATGACTTTTTACTTTTTCTAGAAGCCTCTCATGAGGAACTTTGTCAAATGCCTTCTTAAAATCCAAATACACTACATCTACCGGTTCACCTTTATCTACATGTTTATTAACTCCTTCAAAAAAGTGAAGCAGATTTGTCCTGGCTACTCCAAAAAGGGACTTCCACATAATCCTTTCCCAGGCCAAGAATCATGGATCTCATAATTAACTCAAAAAATCCCAGAAACATACCAATGGAGACAACCCAACTAGACAAGTTGTATATTGGAAAGGGTTAAGCTTGTCACCTCTCCTAGATTACAGACCATGAGGCCTGGGTCTTGGAGTAGACCAGAACTATAAACAATAAAATGTTCCTTCTGCTTCTAAACTTCTCAATAGAATAATACCACTACCATCCGGATCTATGATGCAACTTACTTGCAGTGCACTGATCATTCCAGTATCCTCACTGGAGTTGCTGTTGTGAAAATAGTACGTTCCTCCCCCTACTACCAAATTCTTACCCCATCCCAGTGTTTGAGAACTAGACATTTAGTAGTGATCCCAAAGGGTTGCCACATTGGTTTATAGACTTTTCCTACATGAACTGGCCCAAACCCCTTTTAAACCAGTCTGTGCTAGATGTCTTCATGATATTTATTTATTTGTTTATTTATTTACTTTTAGTTGTTTATAAACTGCCTTCCAGAGGATTGTCCAAAGTAGTGTACAACAAAGACATAGTTTAGTAACAATAAAATGATAAAATAATTAAAACAAAATTTACAAAATCAACACTAAATAAATAACATAAAATTATAAAACATATATAACCAAAACTACAATCTGCATAGCACTGAAACTCTTCCAAAAAGATTTAAAAAAAAAAACTCCCACACAACTTATTCATCACAGTTCCCTTTACTGTTCACCTTTTACATGCCCTAAGATCTTAAAAGGTCTGAAGGTCTGGTCTCATCACTGAGGCTTAGGCCTAGGCCCAATGGCAGATCCCAGTCTGAAGGCCAGGTCCTGTTGCCAAAGCCTAAGCCTAGACCTGATATCAGGGCCCATTATTAAGGCATAGAATTGGCCCGATGCTGGGACTTAGCCTCATTACTGAGGCCTAGGCCCAACCCAGAGACCTGGTTCTGTTACTGAGGTCTAGCGCTGATGCTGGGGCCAGCCTGGAGGTCTGATCCTGTCACCAAGGCTTAGGACTAGGCCTAGGCCCTATTCTGAGGCCCAACCCAGATGTCTTGGACTGAACTTCCATCCGTGACCTTCAAAAAATGACACTGTCTGCTTGGAGGATGCACCGCATTGATGCCACTGTGGCACTTTCCTCTAAAGTAGACAGCATCATTTTGATGCATGGCCATACATTTATTTATTTATTTTATTTAAATCTTTTTTATACCATCGTTAAGAAGGGTCCATCACAACGGTTTACAATAGGGCACATAAAATAAGGATGCCGAAATATATCAATTTACACAGGTGCCACAATGATTCGGTACATAGTTTTTTTAAAACAAAATAATTGATTTGTGATACAATACTGTCCTGAATTTTCTCTCAGTTTTGAAAACAATGCTAACTTTAAAAGTGTTGCTTTATCTTATAGTGATGGACGAGAAGATAAAGTAAAATAAAAATAAAAATACAGCCACACACATATTGATTGTATTGGTGTGTGTTGATGTTCATTTGTTTGTACCTCACACTTCACCGGCTACACTATTTCCCCTTCTCAATTTCATAAGCTTGCTTAAATAGCCAGGTTTTTAAGCTTTTTCTAAAGGTTTTGCTATCTCTTTGTAACCTTAACTCCAATGGCATGGTGTTCCACAGTATGGGTCCTGCCAAGGATAGTGCTCTCTCTCTTACTTATGTTAGTCTTGCTGTTTTTATTGATGGAATAGTAAGGAGTGCTTTGTTAGCTGATCTCAGGTTTCTGTTTGGTACGTGTACATGGAGGGCTGTGTTAAGCCATTCTACTTTTTCGTTATGTATTAATTTATGTATGGTGCAAAGTGCTTTGTACTGTATTCTTTGCTCAATGGGTATCCAGTATAACTCAGCTAGGGTTTTGGTGATGTGGTCTTTTTTACTTTTTCCGGTCAAAATTTGTAAAATTTGTAGTGATCTGAGTGATGTGTATGATAGACCTAGTTATAGGGCATTACAGTAGTCGGTGCTTGCAAAAATCAAAGCTTGCAGTACTGAACGAAAGTTGGTAGTCGTTAGAAGTGGTTTGAGTCTTCTGAGAACCATGAGTTGGGTGTATCCTTCTCTCACTTTTAAGGATATATGTTGTTTTAAGCTTAATTCTGTGTCGATTATAACTCCTAGGTTCCGTACTTTCTCTGCTAGTTCTATTTTTTGGTTGTTTTTGAGTGTGATAGTGTTTTGAATGATCTCAGTCTTTTTGCATTCTAAATGTAGGAACTCTGTTTTCTCTGTATTGATTACTAGCTCCATTTGGTTTAATAATTGTTTTATGATATCAAGATACATCTTAGCTATGTTTAATGTTTTTTCAATAGTTTCATCTATGGGTAGTATTAGCTGAATATCGTCAGCGTATATGTAGTGTGTTATGCCCAGACCAGCCAGTAGGTGGCATAATGGTAACAGGTAAATGTTAAAGAGTGTAGCAGATAGAACTGACCCCTGTGGTATTCCTGTTTGTAGTGTATTTTCTCTGACATTACGTCTTTGATTTGAACTTGGAAATATCTGTTACTTAGATACGATCTAAACCATTTGATAGTTATGTTACTTAGACCTATTTCCTCTAGTCTATTTAAAAGTATGTCATGATTTACAGTATCAAATGCTGCTGACAGGTCCAGCATCATTAAAATATAATGTTTGCCATTGTCGAAACCTCTTAAAAGGTCTTCACTTTCGCTAACAGATTGATGCTGGAGTGGGCAGTGCCATTTCAGTAGCTTGACCTTTTCTGGAAGGTTCAGGTTCTCCCACTAGCTTAAACTTTTAACAATCTGCCTGGGTGCACTAGATTGGAGCAAAAGGTTGAGGTTCTGCAGGTTTCCACCCTATCCCTTATCCAGGATAAAAGGGATGGTACATAAGGATAGAGAATTTTGAGAATTACACCAAGAGCCTCAACTTGCACTTTCTGAATTTCCCTTTCTCCCCTACATTCTCATCCAGAGAATAGCATTTGTTGTCTTTTCGACATGTTCACTATTTCCTATGACATTCTCTCTTGCAACCTGGTTAGGGTCTGAGGGTGTTCTAGTATGTCAAGGCATGGAGATATGTCACTCTCCAGCTAGGCGGCTGCTCCAGTATCTGTCTCAACAGCAGATTCTCCTGGGAAAGTTACTTCCTCATCACAGCACCCAATACACTCCACCAAGGCTTGAGGACCTGGATTGGCATTGAGGAGAACTGAGAATATGCATTGATCTTTGCAAACCATTTCCCTACAGAAAGTTTCAAGAATGAAAACAACTATTTAGACAAAAATAACAGCCTATTAACCTGGAGCACTGTGTCTCACCTACAAGCTAGCCAGTGCCATCTTAGAGCATCTTTACATATTGACAATTTTTAATGGGAAATACCCATGTGTTTTCCCTTTAAAAACTGAAGTACAAGGTCAGTGGGTAAAAATTACCCACACTTTGCACTTAGGTGGTCCTTTTGAAAAGTTCCCTCTTTGAGGGTAATTTTAAAAGGGATTTATGCAAATAAATGAGGGTTTACCTACAGAAAAAGGCCATTTAAAAATTACCCCTAGCCCTCAGCTGGGAAAAGAGGAGGAGCCAAGGGTCAGAGGAAAATCTGGAAAAGCAAACATGGATTTTTTTATTTTTAAATCCCCATATCTGATTTTCACTCTTTTTACCTGCAAAGTGTGTAGGTTAAAAGAAAACTGGCAGAACTGCCGCTCATGGGATTTCCAAAGGGAAACTCAGCAGGAAGTTTCCATCTGAAAATCAGCTTGCAGGGCTGTGGGTACCTGCAAACTACTGTTGGCCACTGAAAAGGCTCTGTAAAATTGCAAATATTCCTTTGTAGTGTATAACATGAATTATGAAGTAAAGTTCTTGGTAAGTTAAGAATCAGAAATATGTTACTAAGAATTGAAAGCATTTTAGTGGGACTTAGAAACTTTACAAATTTTACTTACCACAATGTCAGCATAGAATAAAGGATTTAAGAGATATGGAGATTATATAGACAAGCAAGCACAGTGGCAATAAAATTAAAATCAAAATGCATTTTGAATTCATTTTTACTCTTGGTTAATTTTTAATGCAATCACACTTTCAGTAAAGCAGAAAATTAAGTTGAAACCTATAGTAAATCATGCTACAGTAAGTTATTTCTGTTAACTACAGGTCATTTGATCCACATATATTTACAAAATATTAATTTTAGGGAAGAAGAGATGGGTTGGCTTTAAAGCTGAATGGAAGAGTCTTGTCTTACTTTTTAACTCCAGTTCATGTACAGGACTGCAAGAAGATAAATTGCAAAACTGCACATGCATGCCCTTATAGCATGTGTATGGGCACGCACAAGGTTATTACAGTATTTTATAACCTGCGCACAAACGATATGCAGAGGTTATAAAGTACAAGTACATATACATACAAACATTCTTGAGGATGTAAAAACTGTGAGCTACACAAGTTCTCACTTATATGGATAAATAGCGGCACTTATCTGTTTAAGACCTGGATTTATCAAAATGCGGTAAGTACCGCATGCGATAGCAAAAGGGGTGTGTTTTATGCTAATATAGCATTTATTGCTAATTACCTGTGTGAAGAGCTAAGTTAATGCAAATTGTGATAAGTGCCAGACCTGTTGTATTTCCTGCATTCAACCACTGGGGGACCATTTTTAATGGAGAGAGAGAGAGTGAGAGAGCAAGCCTGGTTATAATGTTATGGCCCATACGTAGGTATTTGTATCCCTATGATAGGCCCACCTAGTAACTCGAGGTGGGGATTAGTTAAGAGTGTAGGGGGTTAGGGGCCACTTTGACATTCTACGTGACACCTACGAACAGAACAGTGGTCTCTTGTGAAGATTTGCTGGCCTTCGGAGTGAGGAAACTCACTCCAAGATGAGATTTGGGCAAGGTTCTCTCAAGCTAGCTTGATCCATCAAGCTAGCTTGAGAGAACCTTACCCAAATCTCATCTTGGAGTGAGTTTCCTCACTCTGAAGGCCAGCAAATCTTCACAAGAGACCACTGTTCTGTTCGTAGGTGTCACGTAGAATGTCAAAGTGGCCCCTAACCCCTTACACTCTTAACTAATCCCCACCTCGAGTTACTAGGTGGGCCTACCATTAGGGATGTGAATCATTTTTTGACGATTTAAAATATCGTCCGATATATTTTAAATCATCAAAAATCGTTAGAGCCGCGATACAATAACAATTCCCCTGATTTATCGTCAAAAAATCGTAAATCGGGGGAAGGGGGAGGACGGGAAAACCGGCACACTAAAACAAGCCTAAAACCCACCCCGACCCTTTACAATAAATCCCCCACCCCCAAATGCCTTAAATTACCTGGGGTCCAGAGGAAGGGTCCCGGTGTGATCTCTTTCTCTCGGACCTCCGTGCGTTGTAGAAATGGCGCCGGCGCTACCTTTGACCTGTCATATGACAGGTCAAAGGTAGCGCCGGCGCCATTTTGTTTTTTTGTCCCCCGACGGCAGGAGATCGCTCCCGGACCCCCGCTGGACCCCCAGGGACTTTTGGCCAGCTTGGGGGGGCCTCCTGACCCCCACAAGACTTGCCAAAAGTCCAGCGGGGGTCCGGAACGACCTCCTGCAGTCGAATCGTGTTGCCTTACGGCCGGCGCAAAATGGCCTGTACTTGGCATGGTACTTTTCCTTTTCAGTGGGCTCCTGAAAAATTAAAGTATTTAGGAGCTTTTATTCCTAGACAGCTAGATAAATTGTATGATTTAAATATTCCTCCCTACATAATACGCTTAGAGGAGCAGTTGAAGGTTTGGATATCTCTTCCACGTTCTTTATTTGGTCGTTGTGCATTGATTAAGATGGTGATTGTTCCTAAACTTTTATATCTTCTCCATATATTACCTTGTTGGTTGAGAGTTAAAGATCTTCAACGATTGCGATCTATTATTCAAAATTTTCTTTGGAAAGGTGATCGAGCCCGTATGGCTTATAATATTTTGGTAGGTCCTAAAGAACAGGGTGGATTAAATATGCCAGATTTTCGACTATATAATGTAGCTTGCCAATTGCGTTTTATTAGTGAATGGATTACGGGAACTTATCGTTATTGTGAGCAAGGAATGTTGGATTGTATGTCTCGCCCAAGTTCTCCTCTTAGTATTATTCAATTACACCCAGGCCATAGATGTATTGTATCATTTCCTAGAATTTTATTGGCTCCATGTATACGCGCTTGGAGATGGGTGCGACGTCGTGCACATTTATCAGGTGAAGCTTCTCTTTTAAATCCCTTTCTTGGTAATGTTAATTTTCTTCCTGGAATTGAGAATAAAGGTATTTATTTATCATGGGCAAATCATGGATTAAAGTTTCCAATTCATCTATTTGATGCTGATTCTCATATCTTACTAGACTATGGGCCTCATTTTCAAATATTGCATTAGGGGGCGTTACCAATGCAAATGAGGCTTCTTTCGTGCAGTGGGGAAACATCACGTGCAGCGATGTTTTCACCATTCACACCGCACGCGATGTTTCCCAGTGTGCGATGATTCTTTCGGTGTTTCATCGCAGTGCACGATATTTGCCGGTTTTTGCACTTCAATCATCACGGGCCACGATAGTCTCAGACAGCCTGTTTCAGGCTGAGAGAGAGAGAGAGAGAGAGAGAGAGAGAGAGAGAGAGAGAGAGAGAAAGAGAGAAAGAGAGAGAGCCAGCCTTACTATAGTGCCTATGCCCTAGACAGGTATTTTAACCCCTATGGGAAAGCCACCTACTAACTCGGGGTGGGGATTAGGTCTGAGCGTCGGGGGTTGGGGGCCACTTTCGCATTCCACATGAGACCTACGGAAAGAACAGTGGTCTCTAGTGAAGATTTGCTGGCCGTCGGAGTGAGGAAACTCACTCCAAGAGGAGATTTGGGCTACGTTCTCTCCACCTAGCTTGATGGACACTCTACCTGGGCAACAACATTGGCACGTATGTATCAGCTTCCAACAAAATATTTTTTTGCTTACTTACAAGTCCGTCATTATTTACATTCTTTTTTATGGAGTTCTGAAAAGTTAGCTGCTGAATCAAATTTTGCTATAAATATAATTGATACAGCATGTATGACAAACTCAATTACAGGTTGGGGAAAAGTAGTGAAGAAATTCATTAATGTTTCTTGTTTGGTCTCTTTGGCATCTCGTTGGTCTAATATGATAGGAATACAAATTACACCATCTTATTTGAAATATTGCTTTAGGACATTATACATGTCTCTACCTGATTTAGGATTATGAGAAGTCCAATTTAAAATACTTCACTGTTTTTATTATGATGATATACGAAGAAATAGAATGAAGTTGACTTCTACTTCTTTGTGTAGTAAGTGTGGAACAATGGTTGGTACATTATATCATCGCTTGTTTACTTGTCCAAAATTAAATGCCTTTTGGGATTCAGTTTTTCATATGATTGCCAAATGTACAGATGTATTTATACCTGTCACTGGACAATTACTATTAGATAGCTCTCATTTAGCAGATTTGCCATGCAATATTTCAAAACGGAAATTTGAGC
The DNA here is from genome assembly GCF_901001135.1 of Rhinatrema bivittatum. Lineage (NCBI taxonomy): Eukaryota > Metazoa > Chordata > Amphibia > Gymnophiona > Rhinatrematidae > Rhinatrema > Rhinatrema bivittatum. The sequence continues at coordinate 93,423,178 of NC_042623.1, forward strand.
GCATGGCTATTATGCTAGCATGTAGGACCATATTGGCGGATTGGACTGATCCAATGGCTATTCCTACCCTAGCAGCGTGGACAAATAGAATGATATTACTTTTACAAATGGAATTTATGGACTTCCTTAGCGGTACACGCAAACCTGATAAATTGTATTGTGCTTGTTGGCAAGCTTATTACGCGATACTCCCTCAAGATGTACAAGCTGGTTTGATTGATTCTGGTTATAAACATGACTGGTCTTAAATGGAGGTTTATGTAATAAGAAATGTATGAATGTTGTGTTGAATGTGGTGTGGTTTTAAATGGATGAAAGATAATGTATGATTGTGATTGGAGATGTTTGATTGTTGTTTGATGGTTATTTAATTTGATATTGTATTTTTATTGTATTGTGTTTTATTTTTTGTAAGTTGTATTTATTTAAAAATAAAATAAAAATTATTTTGGAAAGTGTAAATAACTAATTTGCATTTACCCATTCCAACTGACTCCATCTATCATATCTCCCCTTAATCATCTCTTCTCCAAGCTGAAGAGCCCTAACCTATTTAGCATTTCCTCATAGGGGAATGTTCCATCCTCTTTAACATTTTGGTCACCCTTCTCTGTACCTTTTCCAAATTCTCTATATCTTTTTTGAGATGTGGTAACCAGAACTGCACACAGTATTTAAGGTGTGGTCAAACCATGGATTGATACAGAGGCATTATTATATTCTCTATTTTATTGTCTATGACTTTCCTAATAATTCCTACCATTCTATCTGGTTTCTTGGCCACTGCTACACACTGGGCAGAGGATTTCAGCATATTATCCAGGATGAAGTCTACATTTTTTTCCAGGGTGGTGACTGCCAATGTAGAACCTTATACCATGTAGTTATAATTTGTGCATCACTTTACACTTGTTCACATTAAATTCCATGTCATTTGGATGCCCTGTCTCCCAGTCTTGTATGGTCCTCTTGCAATTTCTCACAGTCTTCTTATGATTTAATAACTTTAAATAATTTTGTGTCATCAGCAAATTTGACCATCTCACGTGTTATTCTCATCTCTAGGTAATTTATAAATATGTTAAACAGCAGCAGTGCCAGTACAGACCCCTTGGGTACTCCACTAGTCGCTTTCCTCCAGTCAGAAAATTCTTTTTAATATAGCCAGTAAAGGCTAAAGTTATTCAGCCACATGAGCTCGAGGCCGAATAACTTTAACCTAACTAGCAATATTCAAAATGTATTTATTTATTTACAAATACTTGTATTCCACATTCATTACCAAAAATTTGTTCAAAGCAGATCAAAACATAGCTGCTTAGGTTTATAGTTATCCGGGCAAAGGAAGCCAAATAACTTTAATCAGGGATATTCAGCAAGATGTTTTTCCTGCAGAATATCTAAGATAATTTTACCGGGTAAAATAGTTGGTTAAGTTATCCATTTTATTCTTTTTTTTTTTTTTTTACTAATTTATACTTTATTGATTTTCAAATCACACATCAAGTGATAACAAATTTTTCAAACTTTAAATAAAGTAAATAAATTGTGCACATCATAATAAATTCAATATAACATAAAACATAATAATTAAATTTAGCACAGTTTATCCAATAAAGGGAGCCGCCTATCACAATAATCATTCAAAGAAAAATAAAATTACAAGAGAGAGGACGATTATATTTCTATTACATTTCTAACTCAAATCCATTATTAATGCCTGATTTAACTTTTCTGATTCTTTATCCCTTAAAAAATTCTCCATATGTGCAGGTAAAGTATCCATTTTATTCTTGTTTTGAATATTTGCCTTGAGGTGCCTAATTTTCACCGAAATTTTGCCAAATTTTAAGAGTCTAAACTAGAGGTGTCTATAGGGCTCAGCTTCTTTTGATATCAGCCAGAAGTTATCGTTTTCTCATTTTCATATATTGCACTGTTTTCTTAAATGCGCAATTCATAGAGAGGGCAATTTTCTAAAGTCATTTACTTGGATAAATAACAATTTACCTGAATAAAAGTGCTTTTTTAAGATTACCCACTTTCCATGGGACTAAAAGCCTATGCATTGCTCCACAGTGCACATATTTACCTGATTTCTGTGGAGGCATTACTGGGGATGGGGTTCGGCTGGTGTGGGGGCAGTGATGAGCATAGTTTTGATAACATGTGTTTTTTGCCACAGAAAAAGTATCTACAGAAAAAGGTGCAAATCTCTGCAGCACTTTTTTCTGGACAATTTTCAGAGTGAAAGTCTGAAAATTACCCTATAAGATTTTTTGCGTTATTCTGTGTATATATGAAATACAGCCTTAGAGACAGATTTTGAAACTGGCATGCGGGCATCCATGTGGTCGCGTCAACTTTATAACATGTGTGCGCATGTCAGAAAATTCACTACCTGCACACGTGTGCGCCCGATTTTCTATCTGTGCACGCATGTGCGCGCAGGTGCCAACTCGTGCACGCAAGGGGGGGGGGGGTTCTTACAAGTGTGCGGTGATGCAATAGGGCCTTCCCCAGTCTGCTTCAATAAAGGAGCGGACTGGGAAGAAACTTCTTCAACCTACTACCTACCCTGCCTCCCTCTCCGCCCCAACTCCTAAAACCTACCTAACTACTCTATTTTTTTTTTATTTTTAAACTTACCTGCTTGACAGAGCAGCAGCAAGTCGCACATGCCAGCCAGCTGCTGGTGCGTGCTTCACTGGGATACCAGTCCCCACCCCACCCAGATCCCTCCCCCGGCCCACCCCTTTTTACCAACCCGGCTCTTCCGTGTGATTAAAAATTTGGCAGTGAAATGAATAGGACCATAAATAGCCATACAGGAAGGGAAAACAATGGATTTTCCTCTTTAAATCTCCAAAAATAAAATCTCAGCTGGCAGACCTCTGACCTTGCAGACAGTTCTTCCATTTTATTGAATCAGAAAATACATAGTTTGAATTTAAGAATACTCACTGCAAAATGTCTTTATATTTGTTCAAACCAAAAGTATCAAATCAACATGCAGTTATTTGAATTGTATATACAATGGTTCAAATATCCAGCATATTTGAATCCACATAAGGATATTAATATGCCAGCAAACCAATTTATACATTTCTTTCAGAGAACTGCAGAAGACTGTTCAGTCAAAGACTGTGTGAACCACTGGGGATACCCTTGAAGCTACAATTGCTGGGTTAAACTTAAAATCCAATCAATAGACACATCCTGGAGTTGATCATGTAGTACTTTGCATTGTTAATTCATCAGTAGAAAAATAACACCATTTGTTTAGCAGCAATTTATGAGTTACTGTGTCAAAGGCTTCTTAAAATCAATAAAAACATCTATGTTAATTTGATCCTTATCAGGAGAAAGATAAATATCATCCATCACTTGGTTAATTGATAATAGCACAAAGATCTAAGACCTGAAAGATAGCAGAAATGCCTGAACCTAAAACAGATTCCTCCAGTTCCATAATGAAAGATTGCTGTGTATTTTGTGATATAGTCCATTAGATAAGAGTGGGTTATTTTCATCATTCAACAGAAACAAAGCAATACAACAATACGGTAGTTCCTAGTTTCAAGTACAGCCCAATATACCTCTTTCATTTCTCTTCAGTTTTAAAGATATTGAAATTAGCAGAGTCTTGGCACATCACAAAGGTGACACAAAGTCGATGAGGATGTATTCTACATTTCTAAAGGCAGCTATGTTTCATGACTTGTAGTTTCAAAAGACAATTTTCAAAAGAATTTGCCTGGATACAAAGAAGTTACCTGGGTAAATATTCCAGGCTGAAAACTATGCATGATGTTTCACTGCATGCATACTTTTATCCATGGTTAAAAGAGGCATCCTAGAGGTGGGGTTAGGGTACAGAAGGGAATGTACATGTGCATACTTTTCCTTATGTACTATGCAGCTGCTCTACTACTACTACTTATTTCTATAAGGCTACTAAATGTGCAAAACACTGTATAAATGCACATAAAATGTATTCCCTTCTGCTTAGAACTTACAGTCTATTCAAGACAGAGAAACAGGACAAATTAGGGAGTTTAATTTATTATGAAATATGAATAAAGTCAACAAGGGTACCAGGAGTTAACATTTAAAAGCAGCCTCAACAAAACAGCCAGGTTTTTAGGCTGCATTTGCATAAGGCCAGCGAGGAAGCGAGACATTCTGACTCAGGAAGTCTGTTCTAGGCTTAGGGTACAGCAAAGTGGAGACCATGGAATCTGGAGTAATCCACTTTGAAGTGTCCAAAAGGTGGAATATAAATCAAATAAATAAATTTAAGAAAATAAGAGCTCTAAAGCAGGTACAAAATCAATGCATATTCTTTGAAAATTAGTTTTGTTGGCCCATAAATACAACCCCATGTGGTTTCAAAATTCCCCCTCAAGGAATATTAGAATAAAATATGGGAAAATTATTAGAATATTTGTGTGAATTTTTAGGGATCACCTAGGTCCCTCATTAGCTAAATTGCCCCTAGCTAGGCTAGGATTCAGTAGTTTACAGACTACCCTTTCAGGCACCTCCAATTTAGCTTCTTCTCATTGATCAGGCATGAGAAGAAGCATGGTTTTAAGTTTAGTTTGTAGAGCTAGATTTTTAAGAGAAGGAGTTGTGTATTTTCTTCCCTCTTTTGGGCTCCCCAGGGGAAGGGACTCTGCCCTGGTGAATACCTCCCAGGTCTGGAAGGGATTGTCTTGGTGAGAACGACATGGTTTAATGGAACAAAGTCAGCATGGCTTTACCCAGGGCAAGTCTTGCCTCACAAATCTGCTTCACTTTTTTGAAGGAGTTAATAAACATGTGGATAAAGGTGAACCAGTAGATGTAGTGTACTTGGAGTTTTGAGAAAGCTGTATTGTTTTTTTTTATTTTTGTTGTTTTTAGAAGTGTTTTTTTTTCTTTTTGGGTCCTGATCCTGCCCAGAATTATAACCCTTCCTATGGAAGATCAGGATAAGGTAGTGCATTTCCCTGGTGCCCAGAATGAAAGAAGGGACAGTGTTGACCTGACAGAGAAGAAGAGAGGAGTATTTTTGCAGAGTTTTGTTCTTGTGTTTTTGGGAGGAATTATTTTGCTACTAGTTCCTGCCTACTGAGAAGGAAGTGATATTTTGGACTTTGAACACATTTTTCTGCCTGGCTGTGTGGATGCAAGTTGAGGCAGCTGCTACAGGGGTATTTTGAGGATGTGGTTAAGGCAGTTAGAATAGCTGGTTTAAGAAAGGTTTGTATAAGTTCCTGGAGGAGAGGTCCATAAACTGATATTAATCAAATTGATTTAGGGAATTGCCTCTGCTTATTACTGGCATTAGTAGCATGGGATTTATTTACTGTTCGGGTATTATTTGCTAGGTACTTGTATCCTGGATTGGCCACTAATGGAAACAGGATGTTGGTCTGACCCAGCACAGCAACTTCTTATGTTCTTATGTTCACTTTCTGCTGTTCTAAAATTTTGCCGCCTGAAGTCGCCACCTCACCCTGCCTTGTGATAGAACCGCCCCTGGGTAAAACCCTCTTTATAAGGATACTGGATGGGCCATTTCAGGCTTTTTCTGACATCATTTACTGAAGGGTCAATATTCAGTGCTATTTAGATGGATAATGCACAAGTTATCTGGCTAAGTGCTGACTTTTCAATATTCTCCCCATTTATCCAGCTAAAGTTTAACCAGATAACTCAATATCCAGCTAAAATGTAGCTAGATTACATGGGGGCATTCCAGGGCAATGTTAAGTTAGCTGGCTAAATTATTCAGCTAACTATGATATTTTGTGGGGAATTTCTCTTTGAAAATTAGCTTGCAGTTCTGCAGGTACAAAGCTGGAGATGGGTAACAAAAGCCTTCGGGTAAGTAATACTTTGAATACTTGTATAGAAATGGGGGGAAAGGGTAATTTATAGACTGTTATGTATACTGATGCTCAATAGTATGGGATATAAAGTCCCAGACCTAGAAGTGACCATGGAAGAGGCTTGGATGCAGTGGCTGTCAGAGAGACATTGTACACAGAAAACCATGATGGAGATCTAGTTATATCAGGCTACAATCTATTCAGGAAGGACAAGGTAGGAAAAATGGGAGGATGAGTGGCATTGTATATAAAATACAATATTAAAGTATAACAGAGATTAGAACCCATTCTAATATTTTCCCAGTGGTCATGTTAGGATTTTGGAGATAGGTTTCTACATATCCTGCATCTCCCCTGCTTCTGGGCCATCCTCTTTTCTGGTATAAATAACCATTGAGCATGTGCAATAATTAGAGGGTTAGATGGAAGGTAAGACTGCAGAGAGCAGAGAATAAGGAGATCATCCTGGAACTCATATTTAGAGGAGTGTTTTTATAGAAAAAGACTTGGGTAGGTCCTCAAGGCCTAATCTAGTGAAGAAGCTTTAGAGATTAATGGCCGGATTTTAAATCTGCCATACGCATAAAAATCGCCACTTACGGGCATGGCCAGGCCCTGCGCACACTGCGCATTTAAAAAAGGGCCTGGCCATGCCCGTAAGTGGCGCATAAGTGCCAGGCCCTGACAAATGGGCAGGCCATGGGCGGAAATGGGCGGTCCGGGGGGGGGGTGGAGTGGGGCGGGCCAGGGGGTGGGCCAGGACAGCACCAAGTGTGCCTTTAGATCATCAGACCTCTCTCTGTATTGAGCAAGGTGTGAGAATGAATTGCAGCCTGGTTAACCTACCACAGTACCACAGCACCCAGGACTCTGGAGGCTTAGGCCTCCTCTCTTCTGGAGAACCCTGGCTCCCAGGGCTGATGTTTGGTGAAGTATGTTTTGTGAAGACAGCCCTAGGATTTTGCTGGACCCCTCAATTAGGTGGCCCAAAACCAAGACGGGTTTACAAAAGCAACAGAACTGCAGAGTTTATGAGATAAGGAAGTGGCATTGTGGGTTAATCTGGAAAGAAGGAATGGAAAAAATATTTATATTAGTATAATAAACAGACCTCCATCACAGACAGAAAAAATGGATAAAGATTTAATGGAGAATATTCACCAAATTGTTTTGAAAGTGAAGGCACTATTGCTAAGTGATTTCAATCTGAAAGATATAGATTAAGATCTCTTGGCTGAGATGTCTTCTAGAAGCAGGGAGATCCTGGACTCTCTACAGGAAGAATTGTTCCTTCAACTGATAATGGAACCCATATGGAAGGTGGCAACATAGGAGTCGACTTTTCAAAATGATTGGAGATGCTAAACTAAATAAAAGTTACCTCTCTCTGGACACACTGATAGTTTGTTCAGTATTGAGTAGAGATGTGAATCGTGTGATCGATCGTCTTAACGATCGATTTCGGCTGGGGGGGGAGGGAATCGGATCGTCGCGGTTTTGTTTTTGTAAATATCGTGTAAATCGTAAATCGGGGGAGGGCGGGAAAACCGGCACACTAAAGCATCCCTAAAACCCACCCCGACCCTTTAAAATAAATCCCCCACCCTCCCGAACCCCCCCAAAATGCCTTAAATTACCTGGGGTCCAGAGCGGGGGTCCCGGTGTGATCTTTTACTCTCGGGCCTGCGGTGCGTTGTAGAAATGGCGCCGGCGCTACCTTTGCCCTGTCATTTGACAGGTCAAAGGTAGCGCCGGTGCCATTTTGTTTTTTGTCCCCCGACGTCAGGAGCGTAGGAGATCGCTCCCGGACCTCCGCTGGACCCCCAGGGACTTTTGGCCAGCTTGGGGGAGCCTCCTGACCCCCACAAGACTTGCCAAAAGTCCAGCGGGGGTCCGGGAGCAACCTCCTGCACTCGAATCGTTTTGCCGTACGGCCGGCGCCATTTTGCGCAAAATGGCGCCGGCTGTACGGCAACACGATTCGACTTCGAGTCCCAGGGGGTCCAGCGGGGGTCCGGGAGCGATCTCCTACGCTCCTGACGTCATTTTGTACGGCAAAATGATTCGACTGCAGGAGGTCGTTCCCGGACCCCCGCTGGACTTTTGGCAAGTCTTGTGGGGGTCAGGAGGCCCCCCCAAGCTGGCCAAAAGTCCCTGGGGGTCCAGCGGGGGTCCGGGAGCGATCTCCTATGCTCCTGACGTCGGGGGACAAAAAACAAAGTCATTTCTACAACGCACCGCAGGCCCGAGAGTAAAAAATCACACGGGACCCCCGCTCTGGACCCCAGGTAATTTAAGGCATTTTGGGGGGGTTCGGGAGGGTGGGGGATTTATTTTAAAGGGTCGGGGTGGGTTTTAGTGTTGTTTTAGTGTGCCGGTTTTTCCGCCCTCCCCCTTCCCCTCCCCCTTCCCCCGATTTACGATTTTTGACGATAAATCGGGGGAATTCCTATTGTATCGCGCTTCTAACGATTTTTGACGATTTAAAATATATCGGACGATATTTTAAATCGTCAAAAAACGATTCACATCCCTAGTATTGAGGATGCTTAAGCATACCCTACACCCACAGAGCTGGCATCTGTGGGGGGTAATACTGGATCTGAGCTTACCAGTGGGGAGACGTTTCTGATGTAGTTGATTATCATTTAGGATCACTGGCTGGTATGGTTCAATATTTGAGCATAACTGGCAATAGTTCATTCAAAAGTGAGGGTCCTAGCTTTCAGGAAAACTAATTTTGTTAAAATAGAAGAGTATTTCCAAGAAGTCATTACATGGATGGGAAAATCCAGGGGAAGTACATGAGCAGTTGGCAAAACTAAAAGAAGATATTGTAAGGGTAAATAACCTGTCCTTTAGGAAAGTACTTAATGTCAAGAGAAAAAAAAAAAGGCTGCTATGACTTTCTAAAGAATTATTTCAAATGGTAAAGAAAAAATATCTCATAAACTGTAAGAGATTGCAGAAAGAGGAAGACAGGCAACATTATCTGGAAAAGATCAGAGAAGCTGGAAAAGAAGTCAGGAAGACAAAGATGCAAATGAAAGAACAAATAGCAAATGCAGTAAAACGGGAAGAAGATTTTTGTTTTAGATGTGTTAGTGATAAGAGGAAGTATAAAAATGGCATGGTGAGATTCAGAGGTAAAGAGGAGGAATATGTAGACTCTTATGAGGAAAAAATGGAATTGCCTAACTAACATTTCTCAGTGTTCATGAGAAAGAGCCAGGAGTAGGGCCACAGAAAATGGACACAAATAGGAATGGATGTGAGGTAAACAATTTTCAGAAAACTGTGCTCTTTAGGTGCTAGCTAAACTAAAAATAGATACAGCACTAGTTCTGGAAGGGATACATCCAAGGGTTTTAATGGAATTTAGAGAAGTTCTGGCAGCTTCACTGGCCAACCTTTTCAATGTTTCTTTAGAGTCAGGCATGGCTCCTGAGGACTGGAGACAGGTGGAAGTGGGTCCTCTTCATGAATGTGGAAGTAAGAAGGAGGCTAGGAACTGCAGGCCACTTAGTTCTGAAAAAGTAAAATTAATGCAATTGCAGCTAAAAGAGAGGATAGTGCAGTTTATAGAATCCAATAGACTACACAATTCAAGTCAGCATAATTTTACCAGTGGTAGAACGTCTCAGACAAATCTGATCAATTTCTTGGATTGGGTGATCAGAGAGGGGAAGCACTATGTAAGAACAGAAAATAAGAATTGCCATGCTGGGTCAGACCAAGGTCCATCAAGCTGTTGGTCTGACCCAGTGGCCAATCCAGATTGCAAGTACCTGGCAAATCACTAGATGTAGTGTACTTGGATTTTGGTAAGGCCTTTAACATGATTCTGCATAGCCATTGCCAACTTCTAAATAAATTGCGCATCATTGGTATGTGCCCTTAAGTAACTGACTGGATTAGAAACTGGTTAAAGCTGAGTAGTTAATGTGGATGATCTTTTTCTGCTGTCACATTTCCATGTTCTTATGTAATATACCTGCCAAGTTGCAAGTTCCCTAAGGGGTTTGAAAATTGCTCTTTTATGAATTGATAGCCAATTTATGAGCATGTTAAAAATTAAAATCGTGTTTAAATCACATTTATCACTTTCAAACATTCCATATAATAAGAAAATTAAAAGTTGCCATACTGGGTCAGACCAAGGGTCCATCAAGTCCAGCACTCTGTTTCCATCAGCGGCCAATCCATGTTACAAGTACCTGACAAGTAACCAAATATAAAACAAATCCCGTGCAGCTAATGCTAGTAATAAGCAGTGGCTATTCCCTAAGTCAACTTGATTAATAATAGTTTATGAACTTCTCCTCCAGGAACTTATCCAAACCTTTTTTAAACTCAGCTCCACTAAAGGCCTAACCACTTGCTCCGGCAATGAATTCCAGAGCTTAATTATGCATTGAGTGAAAAAGAATTTCCTCCATTTTGTTTTAAATGTGGTACTTGCTAACTTTGTGGAGTGCCTCCTAGTGCTTCTATTATCTGATAGAGTAAATAATCAATTTATATTTAATCGGTCTAGTCCTCTCATGAGTTTACAGACCTCTATCATATCCATCCTCAGCCATCTCTTCTCCAAGCTCAACAGCCCTAACCTCTTAATCCTTTCCTCATAGGGGAGCTGTTCCATCCCCTTTATAATTTTGGTCACCCTTCTCTGTACCTTCTCCAGTGCAACTATATCTTTTTTGAGATGCGGTGACCAGAGCTGCACACAGTATTCAAGGTGCGCTCTCACCATGGAGTGATATAGCATACTGAACTAATGATTTCAATGTATTATCCACTATGGTGCTTAGATCTTTTTCCTGAGTGTAAACTCCTAATATGGAACCTAACATCGTGTAACTACAACATGGGTTTATTTTCCCTATGTGTATCACCTTGCACTTGTCCACATTACATTTAATCTGCCATGTGGATGCCCAATCTTCCAGTCTCGCAAGTTCTTCCTGCCATTTATCACAATCAGTATATGATTTAACTACTCCGAATAATTTTGTGTCATCTGCAAATTTGATCACCTCACTTGTCATATCCCCTTCCAGATTATTTTTGAAAATTTTGAAAAGCCATGGTCCAAGTAAAGATTCATGAGGCATGCCACTCTTTACTTTTTACCACTGAGAAAATTGACCATTTAATTCTACTCTCTGTTTCCTGTCTTGTAACCAGTTGCAATCCACGAAAGAACATTGCCTCCTATTCCATGACTTATTTTTCTTAGAAGCCTCTTATGAGGGTCTTTGTCAAACACCATCATAAAATTCAAATACACTACATCTACTTGTTTACCTTTATCCACATGTTTATTAACCCCTTCAAAATAAAGTAACAGATTTGTAGGTCAAGTCTTCTTTGGGTAAATCCATGCTGGCTGTGTCCCATTGTATCATGTCTATCTATATGTTTTATGATTTTGCTCTTTAGAATAGTTTCCACTATTTTTCCTAGCACTGAGGTCAAGCTTACTGGTCTATAGTTTACTGGATCACTTCTGGAGCCCTTTTTAAGTATCAGGGTTACATTGGCCACCCTCCAGTCTTCAGGTATAATGGACAATTTTAAAGATAGGTTACAGATTTTTAATAATAGGTCTGAAATTTCATTTTTTAGTTCTTTCAGAACCCTGGAGTGTATACCATACCATCCAGCTGATTTGCTACTTTTTAGTTTGTCAATCTGGCCTATTCCAGGTACACCATGATTTGGTTCAGTTCGTCAGAATCATCATCCTTGTAAACCATTTCCAGAACTGGTATCTCTCCAAAATCCTCATCAGTAAACATGGAAGCAAAGAATTAATTTACTCGTTCCACAAAGGCCTTATTGTCCTAAGAGCCCCTTTATCTCCTCGTTCATCTAACAGTCCAATCAATTCCTTCGCAGGTTTCCTGCTTTGAATATATTTAACAAGTTTTTATTATAAGTTTTTGCCTCTATGGCCAACTTCATTTCAAATTCTCTCTTAGCCTGTCTTATCAATGTTTTACAAATAACTTGACAATGCTTATGCTTTTTTTCTATTTTCTTCAGATGGATCCTTCTTCCATATTTTGAAGGAAGATTTTTGGGCTAAAATAGCCTCTTTCAACTCACCTTTTAATCATCATTTGGCCTTCTTTCCAATATTCTTAATGGGTGCAATACATTTGGACTGTACTTCTAAGATGGTATTTTTAAAAATGCCCATGCCTGTTGTACACTCAACTTTTGCAGCTACCTCTTTTAGGTTTTTTTTCTATTTTCCTTATTTTATCAAATTTTCTCTTTTAAAAGTTTAGTGTTAGAGCTGTAGATTTACATACTATCCCCCTTCCAATCATTAGTTTAAATTTGATCATATTATGATCGCTATTGCAAAGTGGCCCCACCATCATTAACTGTCTTACCAAATCTTGCATTCCATTAAGAATTAGATCTAAAATGGCTCCCTCTCTCATTGGTTACTGAACCAATTGCTCCATAAAGCAGTCATTTATTCCATTCAGGAGCTTTATCTCTCTAGCATGTCCTGATGTTACATTTATCCATTCAATAATGGGGTAATTGAAATCTCCCATTATTACAATTCTGCAAATTGGTTAGTTTCCTGATTTCTCTTAGCATTTCATTATTCATCTCATCATTTTGGCCAGGTAGATGGACTATACTCTTGCTCAATACACATGGAATTTCTACTCAAAAAGATTAACTGTGCATTTAGTCTCTTTTATGATCTTTATCCTGTTGGACTCTATGCCATCACAGACATAAAGCATCACCCACCCACCAAGTTCCTCCTCCCTATCATGATCCAATTTGTACCCTGGTAGTCCTCTGTCCCATTAGTTAATCTCTTTCCACCAGGTCTCTGAGATGCTCATTATATCTTTCTAATCATTCACTGCTATACACTCTAACTCTCCCCATCTTACTTCTCAGACTTCGGGCATTGGCATACAAACATTTCAAAGTGTATATTTTGTTTGTATTAACAATCTGCTTTTCAGTTGATAGGAATAATTTGAATCCTTTAGCTCAAGTGATTCTTTACTTATAGGCACATGGACTACTTTTTCTTTTATTGGAACCTCTCTGTTGGGATACCCTGTTCAGTGTGCTGTGGGCCCCATCTGGCAGCTCAGTGCAGCAAGAGGCTTAATGTGGGGAGTTCTACCAAAGCCAAATCAGGGTGGTTTGCATGGGGCACCAACTCCGATTAAATTGGGCAGTATGATGGTATGGCTCGATCGTTACCCCAAGCAGGGTACAGTCATTAAGATTTTACAAGGTTTTGATGGGGGTTCCGAATTCCTTTCCAGGGCAAAATTCTCAAGAGTGTGGCATGAACGCGGGTTCAGCGGTGCATCACATTGAGGTAGTGCAGCAGAAAATTAATGAGGAGATAGCACCAGGCAAGATGGCCAGTCCCTTCACAGACCCACCATTTGTGGAGATAATATTTTCTCCCCTGGCGGTTGAGTCCAAAAAGAAGCCTGGGAAATTTAGACTTATACAGAACCTATTGTATCCACTGGAGATGTCGGTAAATTACTATTTTCCACGGGACACGTGTTCTTTATAATACGCATCTTTTGACAGTGCACTCGCATTGTTGAGATGTGGGAAGGGTGCCTTACTGTCTAAGACCAACATTGCATCGGCGTTGTTGTGGGTCCTGGCTGCGGATGCCCGCGGCCAAACCCCCTTACCGTGAGCCACCACACCGGGACCGTCGCCGCCACGACAGCGGCAGGGAGGCGCATCAATGCCAGTCTTCTGCTCCCTGCACTCACCCCCTCTTCTGGGGACAGACCCGCAGGGGATTCGCTGGCAGGGGAGGTGCCCCCCTCCCCCGGGCTTCCTTTCATGTCGTTGGGCCTTGCAGGCACTTCCTGGAAGCAGCCAGGCTGCCCGGCCCTTAGGCGCGAGGCCGTGCCTCCTGACAGGATTTAAAGGGGCCTTGTCCTTCAAATTACCTGCAGCTGTTCCAGAGGGGCCGGACGTAGGTAAGTATTTAAGGAGACTTCCCTCACTCATTCACTGACTTGGCAATGATTCTGCTTGCTTCAGTGAGTCTCCTGGTGCCTTGGGTTCCTGGTTCCTTCTTCTACTTGAATGATTCTTTGGTGTGTGACTTCAGACTGGCAAGTGGCGACTCTCTGGTACTCGACCTCGGACTACTTCGATGGACTGTCCACCTTCAAGGGCCCACCTAAGTCCCAGTGGCCCGGGTCCCTATGGGCTCCTCCCGGGGGGGCTGCGGGTTTCCAGTGGTGAAGATCCAGCTGGCCCTTGCACCAATTCCGCATGTCTTCGACCTCCCAAAGGTCCACCTAAGTCCCAGCGGCCCGGGTCCCTACGGGCTCCTCCCTGGGGGACCGCGGGCTTCCAGCGGCGAAGAACAGCCAGCTCCTACTTCGATTCCGCCTCACCACCCAACAGGGGAACCCGAGGAGCCATCTCCTCAGGAGGTACCAACTCCCCCTCAGCCCAAGTGTTCACATCTCTCCAGGTCATAACAGATTGCCAAGTCCATGTACCCGGCAGAGGCTTCTGCCCGCCAGGCCATTCCCGGGATGGCCCAACGTATGATGGACCAGCAAAAAAACCTGGATACTCTTGTCTCCTCAGTGGAGAACCTGAACCAATGCTTCGAGGCGCTAGGGCCCATGAACCCTACATTGCCGTCTCCATCTATGGCTCCCGGGTCCTGTCCAGTGATTCGCCTGCCAACACCGCCACGATTTTCTGGGGAACCCCGGCCTTGTAGGGATTTTCATCAACCAGTGCAATATGCACTTTCGCCTGCAGCCAACCCTCTTTCCCGATGATGCTACGAAAACAACCTTCATTCTCTCTCTCCTCGAAGGGAGGGCCCAGGAGTGGGTGTCCCCCCTGTGGGAACGGGATGACCCCATGCTTTTTAATTTGAGAGAGTTCTAGGAGCTTTTCCGAGTGAGTTTCAGTGATCCACTCTGGAGGTATCTACCGGGCCCAAACTCCTCCAACTGCACCAGGGCTCGAGCACGCTTGCTGTGTATGCCATTGAGTTCCGGACCCTGGCTTCAGAGCTCGGTTGGGGCTGTGATTGCTTGAGAACCATCTTCTTACAGGGACTCAGTCCAAGGATTAAAGACAAACTCGCGGGCCGAGAGCTACCCAGATCCTTTAACTCCCTCATCGACCTGACGGCGCGCATTGATAGATGCCACCAAGAACGCTCCCAAGAGGTTCAGATGGCCAAGAAAACTTTGAACACCTTTAGACGCCCTCGACACTCCCCTTCCCCCAAAGATGAACCAGGGGCCCCTCGAGCGCCAGCTGAAGAACCCATGCAGCTGGGCCAAGGGAAGCGCTCTACTCAGGAGTGTCGAAGACGAATGAGGGATGGACTCTGCCTCTACTGAGGTGCTGCAGGTCACTGACTAGCCGCATGCCCGGTGCGGCCAGGAAACTCCCGAGCCTAGGATCTGAAGGAGGACTCTTCCTGGGTCTAACATCACCTGCACTTCCACTAACTCTACCAGTTGCACTGACATCTGGGGACCGCGAATTCCACAATTTGGCCCTGGTGGACTCGAGAGCTGGGGGAAATTTTATCATGAGGAGTTTAGTGGACCATTTAAAAATTCCACTCCTTTGCACCCAGGCTCCATTGATCCTTTCGTCCATCCAGGGTGAGCTGCTCCCAAGGTGGGTGACACACCTCACTGAAGCTGTCCAAGTTCGTACTGGTCTTCTTTATGTCGAACGAATTTCCTTTCACATTCTGGAACGTTCTATATACCCCATCATCCTGGGGCTCCCCTGGCTTCGAAAACATTGTCCCCAGTTCGACTGGAAAACCTTACAACTGGCCCAATGGGGGCTGACTTGTCAAGGCACTCCGACCGGTAGTTCCAGTGCAATGCTTGACCACCATCGCGAGTCTCCAGGGCCTGCCAACGCCCTATGCAACTTACACTGATGTCTTTTCCAAGCGAAGGGCCGTTTGACTGTGCCATTACTGCTTCCTGGTGCAGAACCTCCTCGGGGATGCACCTATGCCCTTTCACCCTTGGAGACTCAAGCCATGTCTCACTACATCAAGGAAAATCTGGATAGGGGATTCATCTGCAAATCAACATTCCCAGCGGGGGCTAGCTTCTTCTTCGTAGCGAAGAAGGACGGAACCCTCCATCCTTGCATCGACTACCGGGGCCTGAATGCCATAACGGTTAAGGACCGGTACCCACTTCCCCTAATCTCCAAGCTTTTTGACTGTCTCAAGGTGCTAGAATCTTTATCAAATTGGACCTCAGGGGAGCCTACAATCTGATCTGTATCAAGGAGGGGGATGAATGAAAGACGGCCTTCAATACCAGAGACAGCCACTACGAGTACCTAGTGATGCCATTTGGGCTCTGCAATGCCCCAGTGGTGTTCCAAAATACCATGAACGGAATCTTCCGAGTCTTGCTATACTGCTGTATGGTCATGTACCTCGACGTAATCTTAATATTCTCCAAATCTCTCTCTGCTCATCATCAACATGTCACCCAGGTACTACAGCGATTAAGAGAAAACCAACTCTATGCCAAGCTCGAAAAGTTCCTCTTCGAGCGTGAAGCTCTCCCATTCTTGGGATACATCGTCTCCAGCAAGGGATTCAGCATGGACACCCAGAAATTGTGGGCTATTCGAGAATGGCCCCAACCATCTGGCTTGAAACAGCTTCAACTATTTTGGGTTTCACTAATTACTACCACTCATTTATCTCCAACTATATTTCTATTGTCGCAGCCCTGACGGCCTTAACCCGGAAAGGTGCTGACTCCAAGCTCTGGCCCCCCATAGCTGTAGCCACCTTCTTCCATCTTAAAGAGGCGTTCCTTCGCCAGCCGTGCCTTCATCATCCTGACCCTCAATGTCCATTCATTATTGAGGTGGATGCATCCTCCGAAGGCATAGGAGCTGTTCTTAGTAGGAACTCAGCCCATCACACCTTACACCCTTGCTCCTTCCTCTCTCGTCAATTCTCCCCCACAGAACAAAATTATGCCATTGGGGATATGGAGCTCCTGGCCATCAAAATGGCCTTTGAAGAATGGCGCCCTTGGTTGGAAGGAGCCCAACATCAGATCACAGTCTATACGGACCATAAGAATCTAGAATACCTGCATCGGGCACAACACCTCAACCCCCAACAGGCACGATGGGCACTATTCTTTACTAGATTCAATTTCATCCTACATTATCGGCCGGCCACCAAGAACCTAAAGGCCGACGCACTGTCTCGAGTCTTCGAGACTACGGATACTCTTGACTCCTCCCAATTCATAATCAAATCCTTGTGAGTCCTGCTATCCGCTACCATGACCATTCCCCCTGGAAAGACCTTTGTACCACCTCACCTGAGGAAACAGGTTCTGGCGTGGGCCCATGACTCCCGCTGTTCGGGTCATCCAGGACAACATCGGACCCTGCACGCCCTTCACCGATACTATTGGTGGCCCAAGGTCAATAAAGATGTTCAATCATATGTGGAATCATGTCACATGTGTGCCCGTCACAAGAGAGCCCCAGGATCGTCACCAGGCTTGCTCCAGCCCCTGCTGGTGCCTACTGAACCCTGGACTCACATTTCAATGGATTTCGTGGTCGACCTACCTTCATCCTGTGGCAACACTGTCATCTGGGTAGTCGTCGACCGATTCAGCAAAATGGCACATTTTGTACCACTCCCAGGGTTGCCTTCTGCACCCCAGCTAGCCCAGTTATTTGTCCAGTAGATTTTCAGACTCCTTGGATTACCTAAAGCATCCTGTCCGACTGAGGACCCCAATTTACTATGAGGTTCTGGCGAGCATTCTGCCAGAAATTTGACGTTACCTTGGATTATACATCCGCATACCACCCGCAAACCAATAGTCTGGCAGAGAGAACAAATCAAACGCTCAAGCAGTTCCTTTGCATCTATGTTAATAATAAACAAGACGACTGGGCAAACCTGCTCCTGTGGGCCGAGTTTGCCCTCAACTCGCACCCTTCCACTGCCACCGGTTTACACTCATTCCAGTTGGTCTATGGGAAGCAACTTCGACCGCCACTGCCTGTTCCTATTACCGTGACGTCCCCAGTGGCCCAACTCTCCGTGGATTAACTACATCAACTCTGGATCTCCACCCGACATGCCCTGCTCAAAGCCAATCAAATGGTGAAGAAATATTCTGACCGCCGACGAAGACCTTGTCCTCCTCTGCGACCCGGTCAGAAGGTATGGCTGAGTACACGATTCATTCGGCTAAAATTACCATCGGCGCAACTTGCCCCTCAGGTCATTGGGCCATTTCCCATCCTCCGTCGTATTGGTGCAGTGTCCTATCAGCTTCAACTACCACTGTCGCTCAAAATCCATAACACCTTCCATGCCTCCCTTTTGAAGCCATTGGTGCTGTCCTGGCCTTCCAGCACGCCTCCAACACCCCAACCCGTCACTTCTGAAGACGACACCACCTATCAGGTCCGAGAGGTGCTGGATGTTCGGAAACATAGGAAGAGATGGGAATATTTGATAGCCTGGGAGAGGTTCGGCCCCAAAGAAAACACATGGGAACCCCTTGCCAATATTCTGTACCAGAACCTTCTTGCTCAGTTCCATATTGATCATCCGTCCAAACCCAAACCTCCTGGGAGGCGCCCTAAATGGGGGGGGGGGTACTGTTGTGGGTCCCGGCCGCAGACGCCTATGGCCAAACCCCCCTACCGTGAGCTGCCGCACCGGGACCGTCGCCGCCACAACAGCGGCAGGGAGGCGTGTCAACGCCGGTCTTCTGCTCCCTGCACTCGCCCCCACCTCCGGGGATGGACCTGTGGGGGATTTGCTAGTGGGAGAGGTGCCCCCCAGGCTTCTTCTCATGTCTTCAGGCCTTGCAGGCACTTCCTGGAAGCAGCCAGGCTGCCCGGCCCTTAGGCGCGAGGCCGCGCCTCCTGACAGGATTTAAAGGGGCCTCGTCCTCCAAATTACTTGCAGCTACTCCAGAGGGGCCAGACCTAGGGAAGTATTTAAGACTTCCCTCACTCATTCACTGACTTGGCAATGAGTCTGCTCGCTTCGGTGAGTCTCCTGGTGCCTTGGGTTCCTGGTTCCTTATACTTGAATGATTCTTCGGTGTGTGACTTCGGACTGGCAAGCGGTGATTCTTCGGTGTGTGACTTCGGACTGGCAAGCAGTCCGTGTCCCTACGGGCTCCTCCCGGGGGGACCGCGGGCTTCCAGTGGCGAAGAACCAGCCAGCTCCTACTTCGATTCTGCCTCACCACCCAACAGGGGAACCCGAGGAGCCATCTCTTCAGGTGGTACCAACTCCTCCTCGGCCCAAGGGTTCACATCTCTCCAGGTCATAACAGGCATTCAGGTTGCTCCCTGTCCATCCGGGTAACTACCCTCAGCTTGGTTTCTGATTCAAGAGGCAATATTTTTATGACAAATGCATGCCAATGGGATGTGGGATTTCATGTGCATCCTTTGAGGGTTGGTATTCTGAATGTCATTCACTACGTGGATGACTTTCTATTTGTTGGACCCGGCAGATGCGACACATTTCAGGATATGGCCGCCGAGTTCGGAGTGCCGCTAGCCAAAGACAAGACTGAGGGCCCGTCCACAGTTTTGTCCTTCTTGGGCATCAAGCTGGATTTGCAGAAGATGATATCTAGGTTACTTTCTGACAAGTTGAGTAAGCTGAGGAAAATGCTTAAGAATGCATTAGCAGCAAAAAAGCTGACTTTTGTCATATGTGGGTAGTCTGAACTTTGTGTGACGAGTCCTCCCAATTGGGAGGGTATTTCTCAGGGTATTTCCCGGGCTACTATAGGAATCAGCAGGCCACATTATTTTATCTGGGAATCTGCAGCCATGAAGAAGAATTTGGACATTTGGGTCAATTTTCTGGGCAAATTCATCAGGGTATCAATTTGGCAGGAACATCCAGTCTCAAACCTTGACTTGGATGCTTCAGGTGGTTGGGGATTTGGGGTACACATGCCGGGTATAAGCAACAGTGTGGCCGATTCCTTTTCATGACATTCCTGGAATGCTTATGGACCATTGGGATGTGACCACCAGGGACCTGTTTCATGGCATGGTAGCCCCTGCAACATGGGCTGCCTATTCTTAAGGTTACGAGCATGCACAGGTGTTTTTGAAAGGGTTCAGTTGGGTGCAGGGCCTGGTACCAGAGCACATGATCATTCAATACGTCGCAAGGGCAAAGGAGGTGGGGTTGTTCAGGGGCATGGAGGTGAACCACCTTGCCAGTTTTGCTTTTTTCGCCAAGGCATGGTAAGGAAAATGCTTGCGGGGTGGAGTCGAGGGTTGGGCGATAAGAGGGATGCGAAAAAGCCTATCACGCATGAGTTGCCAGCACAATTATGGAACACCTTGCCAGCAGTGTGCAGCTCTGATTTTGAGATTCATCTATTTAGGGCATCATTCTCCTTGGCTTTTCTCAGAACATTGAGGGTGAGCAAGTTAGTGGCTGCTTCCAAAGCAGACACTGGTTGCAATGGCTTGCTAATGGGGAACATGCACATCAGGGATGGGGCAGTGCTTGTTTTAATACATTTGAAAACTGACCAGGAAGATAGGGGGGGGGGGGGGGGCTAGTTGAGTCTCAGGTCACATGCACACTAAGTAATCTGGTTCAATATTTGACAAACAGACCTGCCCATGGGAGTCATTTGCTGGTACGTACCGATGGGGCACCACTCACGAGGTATTAGTTCATGATAGTGCTCAAAAGGGCCTTGGCTCATTTAGGTCTGAAGCCAGGGGATTTCAGGACTCATTCTTTCCATATCAGCGCAGCTACCAGTGCCATGAGGGCTGGTTTAAATGTGGAAATAATACAGAGAAAAGGTAGATTGAAGTCATCTGCGGTTAATCTGTATGTTGGGGGGGGGGGAAGGGAAATTAACAATGTCATTATTTATGTTACAGGGGGGCTCAACGGGCGAAGGACCGTCTGGATTGTTGGACACTCCTTCGTTAACTGGGCAGCCAGAAGAGTGAGAGAGAGACCATATGGGATCCATCTAGGGCTGTCACCGTATGGGGTCCACATTGAATGGCTCAGTAACAGCGGCATGCTCTGGGAACAACGGTTGCCTCTGTTGAGACGGTGTGCAGCAGCATGTGCACAGCTGCATGTTATCATTATTCACTTGGGTGGGAATGATCTAGGCAGAGTGTCTACCAGGCAGCTGCTTAAGGCAATCATGGAGGACTTCAAGGTGTTAGCTGCATTATTCAAACACAGTTGCTTGGTATGGTCCGACATCATACTGCATAAAAAATGGGGCGACTCAAAGCAGTAGAGCAGGGGGCACAGAAAGTTGAACAGGCAAGTGGGTGCATGCCTGCAGGGTTTAGGGGGGCATCAGATTCAACATGACTGGGCTGATATTCAATGTGAGGGGCTGTACCGAGGTGATTTGGTTCATTTGTATGACATTGGGCAGGACCTATTTAAGAACTCACTGCAGGAGGCATTGGAAGAATGCTTAGGTGTCAAGGTGTCCATGGCCACAGATAAGTGATGGGGGGCATGAGGCAAATCACCAACTACCTCATGCTGGTGGTGGGTACCCAGTTGTGGTGGTGAAGCAATGTGATTGCCTGGGGCAATCGCCAGACTATGTCCTGTCTAAGACAATTGCAAAGAGGTCAGTGGGGCGTGGTGGTACCTGGAGGTGGAGGGTCCCCTTGCTTGACGCGGCAGGGGGGCCGGTTATGACTGAACTCTCTTTTGTCAAGTGTGGCAGATGGCGGATTGTGGGCAGCACAGAGATACCGCACAGGACCTCCACGGTTTGGGTACTATAGGTATCAAGTTTGTGTTTTAGTTCAAATAAAGCTGCGGCCCTTGTTATCCACTACTGAGTTTGTTTGTCTTATTCGGGAATGGAAGTTTCCACTTTCTGGCTGCGGGGGTGGAATGGGAGAGTGAGTGAGTGGGGGGGGGGGGGGTGTCAGGGGGAACGTCCAGGCTGCCAATGTTTTGTTTGTTTTATAATTGATATCATGTATGTAATAATATGTACACCATTTACATTTTTTGATAAGTGGTATAAAAACATAATAAATAAATAAATAAAATAGCCCTGGGAGACTCGTTCTCAGTGCGAGAGGACAACACATTAGCTGGAGAGCAGGTCCTTGCTACAGGATCACTTCCTGCTCCACTAAGATGTTGCTCTCTGACCAGGAGACCTTCCTGATCCAAGGCAGCACCAGAGCTGTCAGACTGGTGTTGGGACTTGTCTACTATGTCTCTAAAGGTCTCATCTATACATCTCTCTGTCTGCCTCAGCTCCTCCAGGTCTGCCACTCTGGCAGACTCATTCTCTGAGAGCCAGGAGCTCTTTGCACAGGTTTTTGCTTAAATCATTTTCTGTAGAATTTGTTCCCCTTTCAAGAGTTATAGGAAATTAAAACATTTGATAAATGTTTAGACCTTTAGGCTTTTTGCATATTCTGCTTTTTGCCTGAATGTAAAATCTAGCCCTTTTATTTCTTAATTTTATTATTTTGTTCAAACTAGGCCTCAGTTGATTTGTTTTAGTAAAAGCAAAAACCATAGATGAGCATCTATTAAATGTTTTTGGTGCATTCCATACTGTGATAAATGATCTGACTGAACTTCCATTAACCTATAAATACTCAGATATGAACAGCAGAACATTTTTTATCTTCAAAAAGAGACATATTCCTCACTATCTAGCATAATAATTGTTGGAATAATATATATTACAATCCTAAAAATCAGAGAACACTCAGTTTTTTATATCAGCAGCTGGCAAATATCTAATTAGGTTATAGGAAAAATGTGCATATTCAGCCTCCTGAAAATCCAATTTTGATGTCTGGACCACTTTGGAGGCTTTTTACTCCAATTTCAGTCATTGTATGAAATATTTTTGTGGTGTGCTGCATTATTCACAGCAGGGAGCAGATATCAGGCCTGGGAACCTGAGTCTTCCACACTGCACTATGCAGCACTGCCACTGAGTTACTGGGCCAGTCCATATTCCTATAATTTCTAAATGGAAGATGTTATAAATTTATGTATTGTTTTATTTATTTTGTTACTGAGAAAGCTCTAACATTAGACTGCTAAAACCCATTGAGCTTCAATGCTAAAAAGGAACATGCATTAGGAATTAGAAGGTTTTCCAAAGTCAGTAGATAGGTGGTAAAATTGCCCATGAATTCCATCTTGATATTAATGCAGTAGGTTCATTGTTACTGTGCTAATGTAAGAACCCCTTCTATGCACCCCCATATTGTCAGTAATCAAAAATTCCTTCATGAAGCTACACATGTTATGCCTCCTTCATCCATTTCTTAAACCAGATGATTTTCGCATTGTTTGCAGTCGGGTCATTCCATATCAAGTGGACCAGGGGTAGGCCTACTTTGATTCCTCATGGCTCCTGATCTATACTTTGATTCACACCCTGACTGGACCAGTAGTCATGGCCCTGTTTCATTTTGGACCCAATCTTGCTTTGGTCAGAATTAAGGCCCCACGGATATACATCATTTGCATGCATGGGTGCGCTATGTTAAAAAGTGGCATCTTTGGTAGGGATGTGAATCGTTTTAGGACGATTAAAATTATCGTCCGATAATTTTAATATCGTCTTAAACCGTTATGGAACACAATACAATACAGATTCTAACGATTTATCGTTATAAATCGTTAGAATCGTGAGCCGGCACACTAAAACCCCTAAAACCCACCCCGACCCTTTAAATTAAATCCCCCACCCTCCCGAACCCCCCCCCCCAATAACTTAAATAACCTGCGGGTCCAGCGGCGGTCCGGAACGGCAGCGGTCCGGAACGGGCTCCTGCTCCTGAATCTTGTCGTCTTCAGCCGGCGCCATTTTCCAAAATGGCGCCGAAAAATGGCGGCGGCCATAGACGAAAAAGATTGGACGGCAGGAGGTCCTTCCGGACCCCCGCTGGACTTTTGGCAAGTCTCGTGGGGGTCAGGAGGCCCCCCACAAGCTGGCCAAAAGTTCCTGGAGGTCCAGCGGGGGTCAGGGAGCGATTTCCCGCCGCGAATCGTTTTCGTACGGAAAATGGCGCCGGCAGGAGATCGACTGCAGGAGGTCGTTCAGCGAGGGTTCCGGCGCCTCGCTGAACGACCTCCTGCAGTCGATCTCCTGCCGGCGCCATTTTCCGTACGAAAACGATTCGCGGCGGGAAATCGCTCCCTGACCCCCGCTGGACCTCCAGGAACTTTTGGCCAGCTTGTGGGGGGCCTCCTGACCCCCACGAGACTTGCCAAAAGTCCAGCGGGGGTCCGGAAGGACCTCCTGCCGTCCAATCTTTTTCGTCTATGGCCGCCGCCATTTTTCGGCGCCATTTTGGAAAATGGCGCCGGCTGAAGACGACAAGATTCAGGAGCAGGAGCCCGTTCCGGACCGCTGCCGTTCCGGACCGCCGCTGGACCCGCAGGTTATTTAAGTTATTTGGGGGGGGGGGGGTTCGGGAGGGTGGGGGATTTAATTTAAAGGGTCGGGGGTGGGTTTTAGGGGGTTTTAATGTGCCGGTTTTTCGATTTTTCGATTTTTAACGACCCGCAGGTTATTTAAGTTATTTGGGGGGGGGGTTCGGGAGGGTGGGGGATTTAATTTAAAGGGTCGGGGTGGGTTTTAGGGGGTTTTAATGTGCCGGTTTTTCGATTTTTCGATTTTTCGATTTTTAACGATTTTTCACGATATTTTACCCCCCCAAACGGCAACAATACGATTCCCTCCCCCTCCCAGCCGAAATCGATCGTTAAGACGATCGAGGACACGATTCACATCCCTAATCTTTGGTGCCCTGCTGTGTAACACGCAAATGAGATAGAGATATGAGATTTGACAATGTGGTGAAGCGTGTTATGCTTACCATGCTTATAGCTTATGACACATCTTGTTTGACATACTTTTATAAATGACCCCTCAAAATGGACATTTTATTGTCCTGTTTACTGCATGCAAGCCTGAATATGCAAAAGTATCACTTTCACAAGGAACTATGGTAATGTCATGTTAGCAGTGTATTGTGGCAGAGATTTTGGGAACATGCCCTGGCCTGTGACACCATTGTGCTCTTTGTGGTATCAATTTTTTCTTTGTCCCAAAGGAGGACATTGAAGTGATCAGACCTGTTCAGGATGAGAGGTTTAGCAAAGGTTATACAGGCTTGCTGGCACAAGGGAAAATAATCAATTCACCCCATTAATGCAACTACAATTTACATTAGCAAAATTTCAAATGATATCACCTCATTCATTGCAAGTGTTCTAGAACATGAATGCAAATATTTTCCCACCCATCAACTATCCAGCTTCCAACCTGGTCAGTATTTAGCTTACATCTATAATTCCTTGTGGATTGGCCATATATGGAAAGTGATGTCTTGGTCAATTTCTTGTACCCCCAAGGTCCTGCCAGGTCATTTTACTGGCTGCCCCGTAGAGACACCTTTTGGGTTCCAGAAGAGCACATTGGGCCAGATTTTCAAAAGGTTACGCGCACCGGGCCTATTTTCACACATTGATGGGACATTCAAAAGTAAGTGCAAGGCAGGAAAAAAGCTGAAGTGAATTTTTGTGAAATTTGCAGTTTAAGCAATTCTCGTATGTAGTGTCTTGCCTTTTCTTGTTTTGTGCTTAAATAAAAGCTTGGAAACCTGTGGCTGTTATCTTGTCTGGCTATCTGGAGTGGCCCCTAGGCTATGGGGTTGTCAGTTTTGCTGAATAGGCAGTGGCTCAGCCACCACTGACCAATGCAAGGTAACTAATCAGCATACAAAGTTTTGCACTGACTTTGATGACTAATTTATAAAAAAATATGTCTAAACAAATGTGTGTCAAAAGCTAGAAGGGTGGTAAACACAGTAAACTGATCTGCATTGTAAAATTTCACATCTCTAGCTCATTTGCATGTTTCACATTTGGGTGTCAAAAATGGCTCTTTTTAACATAGAAAAATTAATATAACCCACGGATACAGCTGAAAATCAGAAACTGTCACAATATAATTATTGGTCAGTAATTTAGACGGCAGGCTGGCAGAACATACTATTGCAGTGAATCGCATAAGCACTTGCCGCTCTCAATCTAAGAACTGACTGCACACCGCTGAATCGAGTGTAGATGGCTCGTTTTTACCTGGAGATCCCTGAGGAAGGAGTATAAAACTCCGAAACACTATAGTGTCGGAGGCAAACTTCAGGACGTCTTAAGCCACCTGCATCTACGTGGATTCAAGTTAAGTGCACACACTAGTTCACCTAAATTGTACAGTGACTGTGCTTCGGCTTTCCATAGCACCACATGGTGCATAATGAAATACACATGCAACCTATGATTATACCAGCCTAAAAGTATTATAGGCTTTGTCAATAAGCCACAAGTACATTGAGGCCATTTAGGACGGTTGCTGTATACACCCTTCAATGAGTTCCTTTCCAGCTGAATAATCTTTTTAATATAGTGCATTCATGCATGCTTGTCTTTGGGACTATAAATGTAACCAAAGAAAGGCTGGGTCCAAGACAAAGCACAGAGGCTTTTGTAGCAACAAAGATGCTCTTTCAAATGACATTGGAAAGAAAAAAATTAAAAACTGCACAGTAGAGATATTTGCACCCCAAAAATGGCAACAATTTGCATAAAAAGATGACATCATGTCTTTATGTCTTTATGTAATTATATCTTTGCTTCAGGTTGGCTGCAAAGCCTTCCGTGAAAATCCTAGAAGAATATCATAGGCCATGACTACTAATCAAGTTATGGCCTGAATCGAAGCAATGAGGAGTCAAAGTAGACCTTAAATTTCTTTTGTAAAATTTTTCATGTACTTTGCTGATCCATAAAAAGGGTGGCACCTTTTTATGCAAATTGTTGCCATTTTTTAGGTCACCGCAAGCGATCCAGGGATTGACTTCCACGCCCCAGCTTCCAGAGGCCCCGCAAGGTTTGCAGTAGAGGAGGACCGGAAGGCTCATCTGCATACTGCTCCCAGCATCCCCTGGGAGAGGAGTCCAGAGGTCACCGCAAGCGATCCAGGGATTGACTTCCACGCCCCAGCTTCCAGAGGCCCTGAAAGGTTTGCAGTAGAGGAGGACCGGAAGGCTCATCTGCATACTGCTCCCAGCATCCCCCGGGAGAAGAGTCCAGAGGTCACCGCAAGCGATCCAAGGATTGACTTCCATGCCCCAGCTTCCAGAGGCCCTGCAAGGTTTGCAGTAGAGGAGGACCGGAAGCGCGTGCCGTTAATCTCAAATTCCTCCTTTGACTGAGTGAAGATTAATTTAACCGTGGTTTAAGAGGATTGGTAAGTATAGTTTTCAGAAAACTTTGGGCTTATAAAAGTTTGGTAAACGGTGAAATTAAGGGATATATTCTTTAGAGTTTGTGTGTGTCTGAAGTAATAAGCAAGCCAGATATAGTTAATTCTAGTGTCTGTCTTTCCCACCCACTCAACCCCTGATTTTTAGGCACAAGACACTTTCTCATTAAAAATCAATCAGGCTCTTATCTAAAACATAATATTGTACCAGCCCTTATTGAAAGTTTAATTATCCCCTTGTAGGACACTAGCTGATTAATTACTAAATTCACCTGTAAATTTAAAGTACTCTCATTCCAACTCCCTTAGTATCCTAAACTTAACTAGGAACTCAATAATACTAAGATGAAAGCAGCAGTCCAGCAGCAAGAGGGGAACTTTCCAGTCTTTTGCATTGAGTGTCACATGTATGATTTTTTACCCGCCGGTGAGAGATTGTATGTGTGCACTCGGTGCAAAAAGCTCCTGGCTCTCAGGGAACAAGTTTGATCTCTGGAGGCTAGAGTAGCGGACTTGGAGGAGCTAAGAGAGACAGAGAGGTAAATTGGCGAGACCTTCAGGGACATAGTAGCCAAGTCCCAAATCCATTCTGGCAGCCCCAGTGCTGCCTTGGATCAGAAAGGTCTCCCAGTAGGAGAACATCACCCTGGTGTAGTAGGAAGTGATCCTGTAGCAAGGACCTGCTTTCCAGGTGATGTATTGTCCTCTCGCACTGAGGACAAATCTCCCAGGGCTACTGCCCAGGAGGGAAGGGTTAGGCCGGCCATCATAGTTGGTGATTTAATTATTAGAAATGTAGATAGCAGGGTGGCTGGTGGACGTGAGGACCGCCTGGCAACTTGCCTGCCTGGTGCGAAGGTGGCAGACCTCATGCGTCACCTAGATAGGATTATAGACCGTGCTGGGGAGGAGCCGGCTGTCGTGGTACATGTGGGCACCAACGACATAGGAAAATGTGGGAGAGAGGTTCTGGAAGCCAAATTTAGGATTTTAGGTAGGAAGCTGAAATCTAGATCCTCCAGGGTGGCATTCTCTGAAATGCTTCCTGTTCCACGTGCAGGTCCCCAGAGGCAGGCAGAGCTCCAGAGTTTCAATGCATGGATGAGACGATGGTGCAGGGAAGAGGGATTCAGCTTTGTAAGGAACTGGGGAAACTTTTGGGGAAAGGGAAGACTTTTCTGAAAGGATGGGCTCCACCTTAACCAGAGTGGAACCAAACTGCTGGCACTAACTTTCAAAAACGAGATAGAGCAGCTTTTAAACTAGAACAAGGGGGAAAGCCGACAGTCACTCAGCAGTGCATGGTTTGGAGAAATGTATCCTTGAAGGATACTAATGAAACAGGAGAGTTAGGGCATCCCAACAGAGAGGTTCCATGAAAAGCAAACATAATTCATATGCCTATATGTAAAAAATCACCAAAGCTAATGATTTCCAAATTATCCCAAACAACTGAAAAGCAGGTTGTTAAAACAAGCAAAAACCACACTTTGAAATGTCTGTATGCCAATGCCAGAAGTCTAAGAAGTAAGATGGGAGAGTTAGAGTATATAGCAGCAAATGATGACATTGACATAATTGGCATCACAGAGACTTGGTGGAAGGAGGATAACCAATGGGACAGTGCTATATCAGAGTACAAATTATATTGCAATGATAGGGAGGATCAACTTGGTGGGGGTGTGGCACTTTATGTCCGGGAGGGTATAGAGTCCAACAGGATAAAGATCATACAAGAGAGTAAATGCTCAGTAGAATCTATATGGGTAGAAATCCCATGTATGTTGGGTAAGAGTATAGTGATAGGAGTATACTACTGTCCACCTGGACAAAATGGTCAGACAGATGATGAAATGCTAAGAGAAATCAGGGAAGCAAACCAATTTGGCAGTGCAATATTAATGGGAGATTACAATTACCTAGTAACAAAAATTGTGGAAATCGCAATATTGTAAATGTTAGCCTAAGAAGGTGTCAGCAAGCCTGACGTTATATGTCTTTATAGCAGACACTAACCGGTCAAAAGGGATTTGGAGGGCTCCTCCAAATCCCTTTTGACAAGATGGCTGAGACGTGAGGTCCATTTTGAACGGTAACTGACTCTTGCTAAAACATCTTTTGATGTGCCCCTGACGAAGCTGAGTAAGCGAAACACCGGCCCGTGTAGGGCAATAAGAATGACCTGTCCGATAAGAGTCTGATACACTTTGAATTCCATGGAGGACAATTTTTATTAAAAAGAAAAAAGTTCTATAAAAATAATTTTTGTAGTATTAAAGCATTAAAAAATGATGAAGGTGGATGATTGAGTAGACCGGTTAGTGTCTGCTATAAAGACATATAACGTCAGGCTTGCTGACACCTTCTTAGGCTAACATTTACAATATTGCGATTTCCACAATTTTTGTTACTAGATTATTTCTGTGGTTATCTACTGACTCCCAGTTTGTTTGTTAGATTACAATTACCCCAATATTGACTGGGTAAATGTAACATCAGGACTTGCTAGAGACATAAAGTTCCTGGATGTAATAAATGATTGCTTCAAGGAGCAATTGGTTCAGGAACCAACAAGAGAGGGAGCTATTTTAGATTTAATTCTTAGTGGAACGCAAGATTTGGTGAAAGAAGTAACGGTGGTGGGGCCACTTGGCAAAGTTGGCAACAGTGATCATAACATGATCAAATTTAAACTAATAACTGGAAGAGGGACAATAAGTAAAGCTGCAGCTCTAACACTAAATTTTAAAAAGGGAAACTTTGATAAAATGAGCAAAATAGTTGGAAAAAAACTGAAAGGTGCAGCTGCAAAGGTTAAAAGTGTTCAACAGGCTTGGACTTTGTTTAAAAATACAATCCTAGACGCGCAGTAGGGGTGTGCATTCGTATTGAACATAAATGTAAAACGCTACTTTTTTTTTTTTTTAACTTAAAAAAGTGATAAGACATAAACGATCGGATTTCCAACATATTCAACATAGCTATGTTGAATAAGTTGGAAATCGCGATTGTTGATCCAAAATAAAAATTTAAGCCCCTCACCTTCCTTAATCCCCCCCCCCAAAGACTTACCACAACTCCCTGGTGATCCAGCGAGGAGTGAGGACGCCATTTCTGAAAGCCTTTCCGAGGAGCACGTGACGTCGGCGCCACATTAGAGTGACGCGGCGTCAAGTGATTCCCCGCGGGTTCGCGCCGGAACGCTCGTTCGGCCCAAAAGGAACTTTTGGCCAGCTTGGGGGAGTCAGGAGGCCCCCCCAAGCTGGCCAAAAGTTCCTTTTGGGCCGAACGAGGGTGCCGGAGGGAACTCGCGGGGAATCACGTGACGCCGCGTCACGCCGACGTCACGTGATTCCCCGCGGGGTCGCTTCCGGGATCCTCGTTCGGCCCAAAAGGAACTTTTGGCCAGCTTGGGGGAGTCAGGAGGCCCCCCCAAGCTGGCCAAAAGTTCCTTTTGGGCCGAACGAGGGTGCCGGAGGGAACTCGCGGGGAATCACGTGACGCCGCGTCACGCCGACGTCACGTGATTCCCCGCGGGGTCGCTTCCGGGATCCTCGTTCGGCCCAAAAGGAACTTTTGGCCAGCTTGGGGATGTCAGGAGGCCCCCCCAAGCTGGCCAAAAGTTCCTTTTGGGCCGAACGAGGATCCCGGAAGTGACCCCACGGGGAATCACGTGACGTCGGCGCCACGTCGCAGTGACGCGGCGTCACGTGATTCCCCGCGAGTTCCCTCCGGCACCCTCGTTCGGCCCAAAAGGAACTTTTGGCCAGCTTGGGGGTGTCAGGAGGCCCCCCCAAGCTGGCCAAAAGTTCCTTTTGGGCCGAACGAGCGTTCCGGCGCGAACCCGCGGGGAATCACGTGACGCCGCGTCACTGCGACGTGACGCCGACGTCACGTGCTCCTTGCAAAGTTGGTCAGAAATGGCATCCTGGGGGGGGGGGGGGTGGATTAAGGAGGGTGAGGGGTTTAAATTTTTATTTGCACATATGGACATATACTCAACTCATTGAATTCTGTTTATGTCCATATTGACCGCAAATGGGACCCCCTTTGGACATATGGACATATGAACTTAAACTTTTGCTCTGCACATCCCTAACGCGCAGTCCATATGTATTCCGCGCATTAAGAAAGGTGGAAGGAAGGCAAAATGATTTCTGTCATGGTTAAAGGGTGAGGTGAAAGAGGCTATTTTAGCCAAAACAACATCCTTCAAAAATTGGAAGAAGGATCCATCTGAAGAAAATAGGATAAAACATAAGCATTGTCAAGGTAAGTGTAAAACATTGATAAGACAGGCGAAGAAAGAATTTGAAATGAGGTTGGCCATAGAGGCAAAAACTCATAATAAAAACTTTTTAAAATATATCCAAAGCAAGAAACCTGTGAGGGAGTCGGTTGGACCATTAGATGACAGAGGGGTTAAAGGGGCTCTTAGGGAAGATAAGGCCATTGCAGAAAGACTAAATGAATTCTTTACCTCCGTGTTTACTAATGAGGATGTTGGGGAGATACCAGTTCCAGAGATGGTTTTCAGGGGTGATGACTCAGACGAACTGAACAAAATCACTGTGAACCTGGAAGATGTAGTAGGCCAGATTGACAAACTAAAGAGTAGCAAATCACCTGGACCGGATGGTATGTATCCTAGGGTTCTGAAGGAACTAAAAAATGAAATTTCTGGTCTATTAGTTAAAATTTGTAACCTATCATTAAAATCATCCATTGTACCTGAAGACTGGAGGGTGGCCAATGTAACCCCAATATTTAAAAAAGGCTCCAGGGGAGATCCGGGTAACTATAGACCAGTGAGCCTGACTTTAGTGCCGGGAAAAATAGTGGAAACTATTCTCAAGATCAAAATCATAGAGCATATAGAAAGACTTGATTTAATGGGACACAGTCAACATGGATTTACCCAAGGGAAGTCTTGCCTAACAAATCTGCTTCATTTTTTTAAAGGGGTTAATAAACATGTGGATAAAGGTGAACTGGTAGATGTAGTGTATTTGGATTTTCAGAAGGCGTTTGACAAAGTCCCTCATGAGAGGCTTCTACGAAAACTAAAAAGTCATGGGATAGGAGGTGATGTCCTTTCGTGGATTACAAACTGGTTAAAAGACAGGAAACAGAGAGTAGGATTAAATGGTCAATTTTCTCAGTGGAAAAAGGTAAACAGTGGAGTGCCTCAGGGATATGTACTTGGACCGGTGCTTTTCAATATATATATAAATGATCTGGAAAGGAATACGACGAGTGAGGTTATCAAATTTGTGGATGATACAAAATTATTCAGAGTAGTTAAATCACAAGCAGACTGTGATACATTACAGGAGGACCTTGCAAGACTGGAAGATTGGGCATCCAAATGGCAGATGAAATTTAATGTGGACAAGTGCAAGGTGTTGCATATAGGGAAAAATAACCCTTGCTGTAGTTACACGATGTTAGGTTCCATATTAGGAGTTACCACCCAGGAAAAGGATCTAGGCATCATAGTGGATAATACTTTAAAATCGTCGGCTCCGTGTGCTGCAGCAGTCAAAAAAGCAAATAGAATGTTAGGAGTTATTAGGAAGGGAATGGTTAATAGAACGGAAAATGTCATAATGCGTCTGTATTGCTCCATGGTGAGAGCGCACCTTGAATACTGTGTACAATTCTGGTTGCCGCAGATCAAAAAAGATATAGTTGTGATGGAGAAGGTACAGAGAAGGGCAACCAAAATGATAAAGGGGATGGAACAGCTCCCCTATGAGGAAAGGCTGAAGAGGTTAGGGCTGTTCAGCTTGGAGAAGAGACGGCTGAGGGGGGATATGATAGAGGTCTTTAAGATCATGAGAGGTCTTGAACGAGTAGATGTGACTCGGTTATTTACACTTTCGAATAATAGAAGGACTAGGGGGCATTCCATGAAGTTAGCAAGTAACACATTTAAGACTAATCGGAGAAAATTCTTTTTCACTCAATGCACAATAAAGCTCTGGAATTTGTTGCCAGAGGAGGTGGTTAGGGCAGTTAGTGTAGCTGGGTTCAAAAAAGGTTTGGATAAGTTCTTGGAGGAGAAGTTCATTAATGGCTATTAATCAATTATACTTAGGGAATTGCCTCTGCTATTAATTGCATCAGTAGCATGGGATCTTCTTTGGGTAATTGCCAGGTTCTTGTGGCCTGGTTTTGGCCTCTATTGGAAACAGGATGCTGGGCTTGATGGACCCTTGGTCTGACCCAGCATGGCAATTTCTTATGTTCTTATGATGCATCTAAGAGTCTGTTAAACCAGCAAAGGTGTTCCTCTGTTGCTTTCCTTATATACTATCCCAAATGAGGGCACATGTGCCAAACCAATGGGTCCTTCCCAGTGTATGTCAGAAGAAATATGCACCAATATTAGTATTCTCTTACAGGCAAATACAATGATCATTGAAGAAATTATCATCTACAATCAATTTTGCTGGGCAGGAAACATTTCCATATGTCTAAGTAAAATTTATTCTCTCAGTTCAGCCAAGAAGTACACTCAAGAGGAGGAGAAAGAAAGCTCTTGAAAGACAACCTCAAGGCCAACATGAAATATTCAAAATGAACATCAACTTAGATTATTTTACAGGACTGACCTAGTAGATGAAGGAAGAGTCTACAACAAGGATCTCAGTACTTTGAAACCCTACAATGCTAACAGGAGGTAGAAAAGTGGGATTTAGAGAAACAGTGTGCCATGGATGAAATTGACAACATGTGCCCCATTTCAAAGATACTCTGTCAGTTCTGGATTTATTTATTTAACATATTTATTAACCACTTATAACAAGTAATTGAACTAAGTGGAGTACAATATTATATAGATCATCTGGATATAACAGACAACAAAAAAGCAAATAAAATCAACTAGGACATCAAAACTATAATGTATATATTAAGTAATAGCAAAAGCCTCTTGAAATAAGAATGCCTTCAGTTGCTTATGGAACTACTTTGGGGTTAATTTTCAAAAGGATTTAATACTTAAAATGGATTTTATATGTGTAAATGCATTTTATGCTTCTGAGTGAGCTATTGAAAATTGGTACAATAAATGCCATTGAATTGTCAATAGGTTTTACATGTGTAAATGGCTTTTGAAAATTGCTGAAAATTACAGCCTGTATATATTCAATTGGCCTTAACAGCCTTCATTACATCCATAGAAGGCAATCATCTTCAAGGGGCAGTGTCTCAGAATGGTTTTGCACATACAGGAATGAACCTCATTTTTCTAAGCCAGGGTAAGTTTGGTATGTTAAATTGACTGCTAGTGCTCTTCCCAATACTTGCATTTTCCAGAGAACCTCCTCCATTTTAAGTGGGGTTCTCTTTGCATATACTTCAGATATAAATACAGGGTTTGGGGCATAAAAAAGCTATATATTATCTCCTTTTGACTGTAATTAGTCCTCTTCATTTTAAATTAGCTTCTGTGTTTTTCTGCTGCAGCAGTGGGTCCTGTGAACAATTTCACCCTGGCCTACAACTGCACCAGGGGTGTTGTCTTTCTGTACAAGGACTGCATTATCGCTTCCATGACCTTTAGCCTTAGTACTGAGACTAAGGATTAGTACCTGGTTGACTCGTAGCCAGTATGAATTTTTCTTTTTCCTTATTTTCATTCTTCAGTATTAGTGGTGGACTTGCTGAGATTTGGTCTAGACGTTGTACAATTAAGTCAACCCATGAAGGTACTCAGCAAGACTTGGAATGGAAAATTTACTCTGTTAAATTATTTTCTCCCCCTCAGACCTCTGAGCATATGGTACTGTGAGGGATTGCTGATGATAATTAAAAAGAAAGGCCCAACTAAAATTTCTGCTGAGATAACTGCATGAAATAGAAGAAGTTACAAGTAGGAGTTATAAAGATAAACATTGCAAGACAGAAAATGGGTGGTCTAATGCAATGATAATTTTAAGAACCTTGGGACTTGGTGAGAATTAAATTTGCCTTTTCTGAAACCCCATGGTTTCATCCTGCTCCTTTAGACTGCCAGTTCAATCAGAACCAGGGCTGGATCCTGGTGCCATGAGTCTTCAATTGCAACTACCTAGAATTTTACCCCAATTTTATATCCACTATCCCCCAACATACTTAATCTGCTCATTACAGTGACAGTTCTTTGGTTGGGTGTCATGTACCATGGCTTCTTCTGGAACCCTGAATCCTTTCACTAGGCACCACCCTTGAGTATGACCATGACTCCATCCATATTGGGGCTGTCAACACTATCTTCATGGCATTGCTAGGTCTAACTGACCCAGTAAGTGGAAGGCCTCACTTTGGGGTTGAACTGCAGACCACATGGCAGTATACAGAATTCCCATTGAGTCACAAGGCTGGCCAAATCAGACTTTTTTGTTTCATTTTATAATTTTCATAAAGAGCAAGAGTTTTGTTAATATAGTACTATTTGTGGGCTCTGAGTATTTTCACCTTCAGATGAAAGACTGGTGTAAATGATTTGATGAATTGTACAGTAGTTATCTGCTTTTAATTATGAGATCTGTTGCTCCATGCATTGACTGGACTTGCATCTACTTGAGCTCTAACTTGCATACTGTGGGTTTAGTTTAATAATTAATGAGGATCTGCATGATTCAGTCTCCACAAATCCAATTCCTAATTAAATCCCCAGTCCCCCCAAAAAGGAACATTTCAGATATTGTATGATGAGATTATTGTGTTTCTTTTGTCTATCTTGTCTATGTTATAAATATGCATATGATGGGGTTCCATTGGGGAATCTTGCCAAGCCCCGTTGAAGTAGTGAGATCTTAGGGTAGGTTAGATTTGGATCTATCCATATGAAATCTCAATGAATTCTCACATGAATTCTCACATAAGCCTGCCTATTTTCATTTGAGAATAATTTAATAAATTCAACATCTGATGTATCAATCATACAAACTTTAGTGATTTCAAGATTAGGTTATTATTATCTAGTCTTCTTAGGCCTACCTGAGAAGTTGTCCTATCATGTGCAGCTTATTCAAAATACTGTGGCAGTGGAACAGGGGAAATTAAAACTGATGATCATATTACTCCATTGCTCTTGGAATTATATTGACTTCCAATACAGTATCGGATTCAATTCAAGTTGTCAGGTTTACTGTATAAGATTTTGCATGATCAAACACCATTATTTATCATAGATGATCACTTATTATTTGCCAACATGGTCCCTTTGATCTTCTCAGCTGGATCTTCTTGTGGTCCCAAGTATTAGAGAGATCAGTTTATAGAGGCATGGAACTAGAGCTTTTTTTTAGGTAGACCTAAATTATGGATTTCTTTACATGAAAACATAAGATTTTCCATAATAGGTCAGACCAAAGGTTCATAAGAACATATAAGAATATAAGATGTTATGCACCCTGTCCACGCCTGGCGCATGCACGAGCCTGCTCACCTCTTTGGTTCCACAGCAGGTCCCAGGTCAGCTTCCCTAGTGGCAGCTGCAAACTCTTCCAGGCCTCGGCGTTCCACAGCGGCGGTCACCAGTCCTTCCACTGCGCACCAGGCCTCACGCCGGAGTTCGGCGTCCTCGGTGGCATTAACCATGCCCCTACGCACACGCGTACTGCCCAGCCTTTTGTAGCCCTATTCTCCATTTTCTATCTTTTAACCAGTTAGCAGTCCATAATAAGACACTTCTTCATATCCCTGACTTTTTAATTTCCTAAGAAATCTGTCATGAGGGACTTCATCAAATGCTTTCTGGAGATCCAGATACAGTATATCAACTGGCTCACCTTTATCCACATGTTTACTTACACCCTCAAAAAAATGTAGCATATTGGTAAGGCAAGACTTCCCTTGGCTAAATCCATGTTGGCTTTGACCCATTAGACTATGCTTTTTCAAACTAGAGTTATAGAGAATATAATTGGTTTGCAAAAACATCTGAGGTCCTGGTTGATTTTGCAAGCCTTCAGCTAATATGTTTCATTCTTTTAATTTAAGAAGGAATTATTTTAAGAATTGTGTGCTATTTTGTGATTGTAATGGCTATGATTGTATTTTTTTATGATCTATTTATTGTAATGTTTTAATCCTTGTTGGAAATTGATTTTATTGAATGCAATAATAATATTATTATTAAATGATTGATGACTGATTGTGGGGGGAAGGAAAGCTACATTATTCATACAGTCTGGCAGAGGAAGAATGTAGGCAAAAGGAAAAGAAATGTTGTTGAGAATGTGAGCTGGATAAACTGCTGCTACCATAATGCTACCATAATGTTCCCTGAGGCTTTTTGTGACTGACACTACAGAAAACCATCCTGACCACCATGACATTTCTAAAGTCAGTACCAAGAAATAGCCCTTTTGAGCATTTATGCCTCATTATTTATCTCCTTTCTCCTTTGTATAACAGTTTTCTTTGGAGTAAACAAGATTTAGTCATCTTATTACTGCATAAAGTGGAAAGTATAGAGTTAATAAGTTATTGCAGAAGATAAGTAAGTATAAAATTGATCACAATGCTGAATTTATACTGTTTAGTACATATGTAAACTGAACACTTCTAAGGCTCAATGCACTCAAATTTCAGATTTGAAAAAATTAAGAAACAATGTGAGTGGTGGTTAATAAGAAAATAGAAATATTAACATAAAGCCAAATCACATACTTTAAGTAAAAATATTTGATATCTAAACTATTATTCTAAATTAAAAATTATTTTCATATAAAAATTACAAACAGAAAATCTAAACAGATATAAAAGTCAAAACTAATGTTATTAATAGCAATAAAAAATAAAAAATATAATGGTATGACTAGAATAAATGGTAGACACCAAACAAAAAAAGAGCCCACAAGTCCCAATATCATGAAACTAAACAGGAAAAAAATGGGACCAAATTCCCAACCTTTGACAAATCCGTTCAACATACAACCTTATACCAAAATGAAAATAAGGTGTCAGCAAGCTGACAGCATGTTTTGCACAAAAAGTGCTAAGACCTCCTGGACTAATCAATCATCCACCTTAAGTAATAAATATTTTTTAAAGATTTTTTTAAGCAAATAAAACCTTAAACAGTCATAGGCGTTATCTCATAGTGAACCCAACAACACGGCCGGTGATTCGCGGGAAAGCTTCCTCAGGGATATAATCATCTATGGGCCTCATTTTCCATAGGGATCGCACGCGATAAGGAATGTTTCACACGTGAAAAGTCCCTTATCGTGTGCGATACCAAAATGGGGGCGGAGTCGGCCCCGAAAGAGGAGGAGTCGGGGCGTCACCGGGGCCGGCTCCGCAAAGACGCCGCGGACGATGAAAAGGTAAGGCCCTTTTCGCATCCGAGTTCACGCCCAATAGCTACACCTTCTATGATGATGCTATTGGGTGCGAAACTGGCAGTGATCGCACTGCGACGGTGCGATCGCTACCGGCTAGCGCAAGCCCGCCCCCCGTTTCGGCCCCCGCCCCTCATTCCCTAAAGTATTGCAGGCCTGCGATACTTTAGAAAATGAGGCCCTATGATTGTTGACTGTAAAACAAAAGTAGATTTCAATGTATATCCAGAATTATAGTACATGCACTCATTACGTGCTTTCATTACTGCAGGTGGAGTTGTTCTGATGTCTTCTGTGCACTCTGGGCCAGATTTTTAAACCTACGCATGGGCGTAGATTTGTGCGTGCAATCCGGTGCGCATAAATCTACGCCCGATTTTATAACATGCGCGTGTAGCCGCGCGCATGTTATAAAATCTGCACCCCATTGCGCATGCCAAGCCCTAGGGGAGCCCCAATGGCTTTCCCTGTTCCCTCCGGCCCCCCCCCCCCACCTTCCCCTCCCTTCACCTACCTAACCCGCCCCACAGCCCTATCTAAACCCCCCCCTGACCTTTGTTGGCAAAGTTGTGCCTGCCTCTGGGCAGGCATAGGTTGCGCAAGCCCCCGGCATGACCGCTGTGCTGGAGGCCTTGGTCTCGCCCTCGCCCCGCCCCTGACCCGCCTACTCCCCATCCATTTTTTCAAGCCCCCAGACATACGTGCGTCCCGGGGCTTATGCGGGTCGCCGGGCCTATGCAAAATAGGCTCAGCATGTGCAGGAGCGGGTTTTTGTGGTTATGCGCGTAACCCTTTCAAAATCCACCCCTCTATGAAAACCTTGGCCTCTGCTTCAGTGGTCTTCCTGAGAGATATTTTTGTGACTCCATGTCCTGTTATGAATGGTATTCCTGGCATAGATATAAGTACTGATTTTTATTACTAAAATTCTGAATATACATTGAAATCTACTTTTGTTTTACAGTCAACAGTCACAGTGGATTACAAAATTAAATTTAGGCCTGAGGATGCTTTCCCGTGAAACACCGGCTGTGTTGTTGGGTTTGCTATAAGATAACACCTATGACTGTTCATGGTTTTATTTGCTTAAGAAAAATCTTTTAAAAATATTTTTTACTTAAGGTGGATGATTTATTAGTCCAGGCAGTCTTAGCACTTTTTGTGCATGACACACCATCAGGCTTGCTGACACCTTATTTTCATTTTGGTATAAGGTTGTGTGTTGACCGGATTTCTCAGAGATTGGTAATTTGGACCCTTTTTTTTCCTGTTTAGAATAACTGGTAAACATATAAATTGAAAATAAAATTGCAAGGATATAAAATAAACTCAAAATGCATTATTAAAATATAATATATAAACACATAAAAAGAATATAAATAATTGTGAGATAATATTCTTAGCAAGGCACCCATCAACTGTAGAGTATGAGTTCCTAGAAATAAACAGGTCTAAAAATGTATGTCTATAATCACATAAACTCTCTGAAGCTCTCTATTGCTATTATATAATCTGTCTTACATTGTAGGATCTACTGAGATAAAACTAGTTCTCATGTATATATGTACAGGGCTGTGTAGATCTAGTAGTGTAGTAACTAGGATAAGTAGTAGTAGTGAGTAGTAGTAGTGGTAAACAGTACATTTTAAAGGAAGAGTCTGGCCCTTATGAAAGAACCCATTCAGCATGGATTGAGACAATAGTGGGTTCAATATGTCAGGAGTTGGTCTAATAGGAAATTTGAGAGAAGACAATGCTCTTGAAATGCAAAAGAAACTAAGAAAATATAAAAGATTACAATGCATATGGTGTGAACTACCTACATAAATGAACAACTATGGGTTCACTGAAACTTTTTACACATTTTTTGTGTCCTGTACATATATGTTTTGTATTTGTCTGTTGTGCACACCTTTGTTATAATGAGATTATTTAGGTTTTACCGCTGGTGCAGACAATTTGCCAAAATATGTCCGTGTTGGGTGTATGATACTATTTCTAATTTGTCTTTATTATTTGATTTATTTATATTTATTGTTTTGATTTTAAAATATTTTTTATTTACGTGAGTTTAGCAATCAGATATTTTTATTTAAACTATTTAATTTGGCTTTACCTTTACCTTTTTGTTTCTCTTTCTTGGCCACTGCTCATATTGCTGTTTTCATTCTTGTGTGATTGGCTAGCCTCTCCTTTGTGTTTTTGAAAAATGTACGGCAGAAAATTATTCATTGATGTTGGCAAATAACAATAATCACATACCATGTTAAACTAAACAAGGCCTCTGGAGATATGTTATCTGGGGAAAATCATGAGAACCCCTTTCACAGGAGATTTTAGACTGTACCCTACTCTGTATCATATAATACAGCTTCCTGCCAAATGCATAGCACTCGTTTTCCCAATATGCAGTCATTTTCCTGCTATTACCAAAATCTAGAACTAGTTAGAGGACATCATCTAAACATGCTTATATCACAATGTCATCAGGAAGTAAGGCAAAAATAAAAAATGCTTACCACATTAGCTTATATAAATATTTTGAAAAACACATGGGCCTATGGCATGGGATTTTAAGGAGAAAAAGGAAAGCAAGTGTTGCTTACCTGTAACAGGTGTTCTCACAGGACAGCAGGATGTTAGTCCTCACATATGGGGTGACGTCAGTGGATGGAGCCCTGTTATGGAAAACTTTTCTGTGAAAGTTTCTATAGAGCTTTGACTGACGCTGGCATACTGAGTGCACTGAGCATGCTCAGCCTGCAATTATCCCTGTGCCCACAGGTGTCTCCCCTCAGTCTCATCTTATTGCAAAAAGCGCAAGCGAAACTAAAATAATAAAACAAATGTAGACCCAACTCCGTGGGATGGTGGATGGGTTTCGTGAGGACTAACATCCTGCTGTCCTGTGAGTACACCTGTTACAGGTAAGCAACACTTGCTTTCTCACAGGACAAGCAGGATGGTAGTCCTCACATATGGGTAAGTACCGAGCTGAGGATGCCCGAGAGTGCACCAAATGCACCCAAAGACGTGCAAAAGGCGCAACGACGGGAGTGGAATTTGGTAAGGAGGGCATCCTGAAACCCTTAACAGATTGGTGGAAGGATGTTGGGTAGTTAAACCGAAAAGAAGATGAGTAGACGGACTAGCCAAACATAGAAGCATACCGGCCAGTCTTATCTAAGCAATAATGGGATGCGAAGGTATGGAGAGAGCTCCAGGTCACAGCCTTACAAATATGTACAAGTGGCACCGGCCGAAGGTGAGCTATTGAGGCTGGTACGGCCCTAACAGAGTGTGGTTACACACGGTGTTGTAGTGAAATGCCTGCTTTTTGGTAGGAAAAAGAGATACAGACCATCAATTCTGAGGGATAGGTCTGTTTGCCCACTGGAACTCGCAGCTTGGC
The DNA here is from genome assembly GCF_901001135.1 of Rhinatrema bivittatum. Classification (NCBI taxonomy): domain Eukaryota; kingdom Metazoa; phylum Chordata; class Amphibia; order Gymnophiona; family Rhinatrematidae; genus Rhinatrema; species Rhinatrema bivittatum. The sequence goes on from NC_042623.1 coordinate 93,465,203, forward strand.
TTTTGCCACAGAAGGAAAGAGTTAGGTGTAATTCCTATAGTGCGGTCTAGACAGAATGTAAGTGCATTTTTACAGTCCAAGGAGTGGAAAACCCTCTCACTCTGGTGAGAGAGAGGTGTTGGGAAAAAGTGGGGAGAGTATATTCTGAGTAAGGTGAGATGCTGCGTCTACCTTAAAAAGGATATGAAGTTGAATAGGTAAGACCACTCGGTCACGGAGGAACGCGGGGTCAGGTGAGTATGTAACAAGGTTTGGAACTCACTGTCCCTGTTAGCAGAAGTGATGACTATGAGGGAAAGAATTTCCCATGCCAGACTGTTAAGTGAGAGGAATGGCAAGGCTCGAACGGGGAACATATGAGTCTTGTAAGCACTAAATATAGGCCCCATTCCGTAACCAGTAAAAATAGAGGCGGCTTAATCAGTGGATAACCCATGGTAAGCTGACTCAGAAGGGGTTGAACCGTTAATCGGGTATCTCCACTCCCAAGTGGTATGCCAAGTGGAACCGAGGCGTATCCATGTGGAGGATGTCTGGGGAGCAGAATCCGAGGGAGTAAGAGAAAAGAGTGGTGCAGAAAAAAAGGGGGTAATACCCTTTTCTATGTGCCATGTGGTAAATCATGCCATTTTGAATGGTATGATTTATGTGTGGAAGGTTTTTGAGACGCTACCAGTACCTGAGAACATCAGTGAGTCCATAATATGAGACTGACCTGTGAGAAGGCGAATTGGTTACTGGTGTGATAGATTGAGAAGTATGGGAAAGCATACTGGTCTCGGCCAGGACGTGGGTCTGAGAAACAGTGAACCCCATCCCAGTGCAGCATAATAAGGGTGCTGGCTATGAGAGACATCAAAAGAGACACATATAAGAGGCCTTTGTTGCAGCAAAGGTGTCCATGGGAACGCATTGGAGACATGTGTAGGGAGTAGAATCTGTCCACCATATGGTTCGATTCAGACGCAGAGGGCAAGGTCGGTTGACCTCAGCGCTAGAAGATTTTTCTCGCTACACATGTAGTCCGAGACCATCCGAGAGGATGGAAACCTATATGGAGAAGGTCTGCTAGTGCTTTCAGTAAATCTGTTAGATAAGTGGCCCGGGGATGCATGGCGTGAGCAAGGGCCAAGGGTAGAGCTGCGCAGCATTCTAGCAAAGCAGCTAAGAGGTTGTACATGCTTGTGTATTGGAAATACCACATTGTCACTATGGTGTCTGTCTGTATGCACAAAGGTTTGTTGCAGAGGCAGTATTGTAAGGCATAAAGGCATAACTCATGGCTCAAAGCTCCAGGAAGTTGATGTTAAACTCTGCATGGAGCGGAATAGATGCATATTGGATTGAGAAGATGTTAGTTCGAACTCTGCAACCCTGAGTAAATGCAAGCATAAGCAGGACTAGTCTAGGTTTTGGTTCTAGATCTGCAATATGGATCAGGGATGAAAGCGGTTGAACAGCTTAGATCCACTGATAATTGAAATTTCACTGAATCTTACTCATAGCAAATTTGGACCTATGAGTAAAGTGCATGGTGAAAAAATCGTGTGGCCCAACAATGAAAGAATTAAGGGGCTGAGGTTATGTTGTATGCGCGCAGAGACATATAGGAATTTGTCAGAATGTCTGCGCGGTTGTTGGACAGGAAGTTCGTTGTGACTGTGGTGTCCAGAAGTGTTCTATATGGGATTTATGGTAGTTAACAGCAATCCCAGGTAGTAGATTTATAGTGAGTCATGAAGAAGATAGAGCTCCTTGCTTGGATTGACTGTTGTTATGCAGCTGTCATTGCAAGGAAAAGCGTGAATGATGTTTTACTCCGTAGAGAGCAGTCACTTCTAGAGATTTAATGAAATACCCAAGTTGCCAAAGCTGGTGCAACTGGCAGAGCTTGAGATTGTAATATTGTTGACTCACCATGAAGCACATAGAAAGATTAGAGGAGAGAGGCAACCTACTTACTGTGGTATGAAAGCATGGTGACGAGAGATACCATTTTACCTGTCCCTTCTGAAGAAATGATATTTCTGAGGTCCAGGATGGGCGGAGAGTAACTACTTTCTGTTGAAAGAAAGAATAGTGAAATTAAAACTCCCCCCCCCCCGCTGCGCTTTGTAGCATCCGGGGGACTGTAACCTGAACCTTGGTACCAAGTGGGGTGGCCGCTCTGATATTCGGCAAGTTGAGAGATCAGGAAGTGTCCAACTGGTGGGGCTGATGTAATCTGGATATCATGTAATCTCCCACGGGAGTGTGAGCGGTAAAAGTCTTACCCACAATTCTGTGTGCTGTATAAGAAAACGTCGAGACCTGTCGCCAGGCCTCGAGATGGATTTGCAATTGAGGCAGTGTTTGCTGGATCTTGTGTTTAGGAGATCAGCGATTGCATCTGGAATTTTGGTCCTTAATTAGGAACCAGAAGCCAGAGTATTAATCAGTACAGAGTCCCGTTGCTGACAACGGGAGGATGTCCTGATGCAATACCAAATGATTGGTAGAGTGGTTCTCTTGGTATTGTGTCCGACATAGCTGGCAATAGCAATATGTGATAATAATACGGTTCTTGGAAGACCAGGCGACCTAGAACCTTTCGAACCATATGGCCCGATTTAGAGAATAGGTCTCAATGGGATTGTCACTGAAGCGGGATTAGAGTACTTACCATCCGTCGTGGATCGCAGAAGGATGAGCCGGTGAAGATTGATGGCTCCATGGATTTCAGGAGGCATCGAGGGATAGCCTGAAGGATGTAAACGTCTGACTCAACTCTGTAACCTAGTATGGTAGCGCAGGTACAGAGGAAACAGGCTGAGCTTGTCTGGCGCTACCACAGTAATTTGTGGAGGTTCAGAACCCTGCACCGGTGTCGGTGGGGAATGCCTCGGGTACAGGGGAGCCATTATGACTCATGAACCTGGCCCTCTTTGCAGCAGCTCGATGTATTATGACGCCAGTGCAGAATTCCTCAGAACTCGGTCCGGTCATTCTGGAGCACCAAGGACTGCCAGCACTGTGTGGAACAGTGGCGGTGGCAGTAGTGATGTTGCTCGGCCTGGGCATTCTCCATCACCGAGAAGGATAGCACCGATGTGCTGGATGGCGTCGGTGGTGGATGGTCACCGTGCCGGTGACAATGAGTACCATGGTGCTCGGCCCGGTCTTTCCCCAGCGCCAAGGTAGATGCCCTCGCATCTACCTTGGATGGACTGTCAGCATGCCTGCACTGCTCCTGGCACTATGTAGTGTCGTATGCTGATACGGGGCTTTAGTAAAGAACCCAAAGCATGGAGTACTGTGTTTAGGCAAGGGCATTGCATGTAGGTGCTATGTCAGTATTGACGGTATCGATGGCGGCATAGCGCAGCCTCGAGGGTATCATCAAAAATCTATATGAAAAAATGTCGATGGCCCAGGCAGAGCAACGATAACAGTGATGGAGGCACCGACGGCATTAGTGTAGGTATCAATGGAAATGATGTGGCATTGAAGAATCAAATAGACATTGATGGCATCGGGAAATTGATACCGGCATCGATGGAATTGATGGCCGCATTGATAGGAATGACGAGGACACCGATGGAAACAACGTGGGCATCGATAGCATCAATGGACTGAGACAGGTGCTGACAGCATTGGTGGCATGGCCATGGGCATCGACGGCATGGTCACGGGCATCGACGGCATCGACATGGGCATCGATGACATCGACATGGGAATTGATGGCATCGACATGGGCATCAATGGAATCAATGGCATCGACATGGGAATCGATGGCATCGACATGGGCATCGACGGCATCAATGGCACCGACATGGGAATCGATGGCATCGAAATGGGCATCGATGGCATCGTCCCAGGAATCGATGGCATTGATGCAACCGACCTGGGCATCGATGGCATTGATAGAAACAATGATGGTATTGATGGAATCAACCTGGGCATCGATGGAACTGATCTGGGTATCGATGGCATTGACCCAGGCATCAATGGCACTGATGACACCAAGGTGGGCATCGATGGCATCCGCCTGGGCATCGATGACACCAATGGAAAAATCAGTGCCATGGATGAAAACATTGATGGCACTGAAAGAATCGATGCGGGGATCAATGGCATCGACAAACCATGGGGGGAGGGGTATCGATGGTATCAAAAAAGGCAGGATAGCTTGGAAGGGGGTATCAATGGTAGTGATGGCGGCATCGACTGCACGAAGGTACCGAGGTATGAATTCGACAGAGTCCCTGGCAGCAACGGTAACCGTGGAAGTCCCTATCCCACTAGTGCTAAAAACCAGGCACAGGGTCACAGGAGGACACTCGCAGGCTATGTGGGGCTAACTGTGAAAACATAGGGAGAGGGAAGGCTGCAATTCGGTTGGTAGGCCGGGGAAACTGTAATGAGTGACAGGAACTGACCGAAAAACAGGGCATAGTACTCACCGAGCGTCGATTAAAAGGGAGACCCGCACAGGGAAAAAGCGTTTGTGAAGTAAAAGTTTAAGTGTTTCCGTTAGAAAAATTGTGAGAATTTCTCACAGAGCTCCTAACCGCTATGCTTACTGCAGAGCGGAAAAAAGAAGACTGAGGGGAGACACCTGTGGTCACAGGGATAATTGCAGGCTGAGCATGCTCAGTGCACTCAGTGTGCCAGTGTCAGTCAAAGCTTTATAGAAACTTTGACAGAAATGTTTTCCGTAACAGGGCTCCATCCACTGACGTCACCCCATATGTGAGGACTACCATCCTGCTTGTCCTGTGAGAAAAAATATATTAATCTTTATTTGATAGTGGACATATTCTTTAATATTTATATTGAATGTATAGAAAATGTTGAACATTAGTTTGTGAAATTTCACATATATCTAGATGGTAGTCTAAATAAATTGAAATGCTAGCAATTATACATTAGCTAGTATGCAAGTTCTTTTTGTAATTTTAATCTCTTTTAATAAATGTGTGCTAAATATTTTTTATTATTCACTCTTTTATGATTAGGGCTTATTATAACCAGGAATTTTTGTTTTGAAAGGCTCAGAGCATGATGAGGACTCCCAGCTGTCAGCAGTATGTACTTCTGTTGACACCAACGTACCGCCAAAGCTACTGGCAGCAGAAAGAAATTGGCAGATTTGGGAGGTCTCATCTGGCTTATAGGTTTGCAAAATGAAGTCCCAAAAAACTTGTAAGCACTTCTTATGAGCAGCACTATACATTGTGGAGGACCACTTTCTTTTCAAACACATTGAGGAGGTAATTTTCTAAGGAAAATGTAAATGCAAATGTAACATAGTATCGTAACAATTTTCAAAAGTTCAATTACCCGCATTAAGTAGACTTAACACTGGTAAAACCTATTGACAGTTGCTACAATATATGCTATTGAATTGTCAATAGGTTTAACCCATGTTATATCCATGTAACCCAGTTAAATGGATTTTTGAAAACTGCTATGACAGTATGTTACATTTACTTTTGAAAATTGCCTTGTACGTTTCTTTACAATCAGGAAATTTCATGCACCACTTGTAAATTGCCAATGAATGGCATTTGTAAATGGCTCAAAACAGGCCAAATTATCCAAGGGAGGTTGGAAAGGGGTGAGGTGACCAGGGAAAATGTAGCCATTTTGCTTGGGCACCACAACTATTCTTTGGCTCATATCATATAGACTGGGGGTGGGCAATGCCAGTCCTTGAGTATCACATACAGGTCAAGTTTTCAGCATATCTATAATAAATATGCATGAGATATGTTTGCATGCACTGCCTCCACTGAATGCAAATATATCTCATGCATATTCATTGTGGATATCCTGAAAACAAGACCTGCTTGCAGCACTAGAGGAACAAAGTTGCCCACTACCGACATAGGCTATAAAAAGTGAATTTTAAAAGCCCGATGCGCACATTAATTAGGGGGTGTGTAAATATGTTAGGCTTGTGCATGGCGAGCGGATTTTAAAAGCTGCCAAGATATGCTTGTATCTCTCATAGGGTGCACATCTCTGATGTTTTTAAAAAGGGGCAGGGCATGGCCGGGATCTAGGTGGGGCATGAGCATTTTGGGCATGTATGCGAGATGTGCGCATAAATACTTACTCAACCCAGCACACGCTGAGGTCCTCTGCCGCATAACTTTACTTCTGCTATGGCTGATGTGTAAGTGATAAAGAAAGCTAGGCAGATCAGAGGAGTTTTAAGGGTCAGTGCTAACTGGAGGAGGGGGTGGGAAGGAAGACTATAGAACTAGGGGGAATTTGGAAGACCTATCTCTTACCTGGGCAAACTGGGAACAAACTAGTTTTAGTGGCAATGGTGTTGGCGTGCGCCCCTTTTAAAATACCCCCAATTACACGGTAGAAGTGGCACTTCCGTGCAAAGGAGCACACCCACTTAAAAACGGGCACCTGTGTGCATGCGGCCAGCCTATTTTATAACGGGCACCTATGCGCGTGCATGTTATAAAATTGCTACATCCCTGGGCACGAGCCCACGCATGTGTGCACATGTGAGGCCCTGCACCAGTTTAAAATTCATCTTTAAGAGAGCAATCTCAAAGAAGCCCATTAACACCTTGTCTCTTAAGTACTGTGCTGACACAATGGATGTATTAGGGTAGGCAACTCCACACCTTGAGTACCACACATCAGTCAGCTTTTCAGGATATACACGATGAATGCAGTGCATCTTGAAATCCCAACTGGCATGTGGCCTCAAGGACTGGCTTTGCCTACCCTTGTACTAGGGGAACATATGCATACTGTATAACAATAAGACACAGAAGACTTATTGATTCCATCATCTTCTCGAAGAAGCTTCTCTAAGCCAGATTGTGTTAGTCCAAATAAATGGCACATTGAAGCTTTATGTCTCTTATAATAGTGATTAAACAAGACGTTATAAAGCTATAGAGGTCACCAAGCACCCTCAGCAGCAGCCAAGGAGACAGGGAAAGAACCAGCCACACCCCATACCATTCCTTCTGCTTTCCAGAAAACAAGTGAGTGTGGATCTTTCAGTTATATGTTTTGTTCCATTTCTAGTATGTGATATCAATTCTGTTATGAACTATTTTTAGTTATGTGTATGTATTGGCAGATTTGAGTATGGATTTGTAAGAAGAGGTGCGCATGCAGTGTGGAAGAAATATTTGTGCAGCATATTGTATGCTAGACCTATTAATGTATGTATTAGTACTCCACCACCTAGTGTTATGAGGTAACAGTGTTACTCAAGTTTGTTATTGTAGCTGGGCAGTATGATAGTACAGTATGTGTCTTCTGATATCCTTAATGGGGATTTTCTGCCAGGTCACCAACTGGAACCTTTTCAGATTTGCTTCCTTTTCCCCATTGGGTAAAGTTTGGGCCAACTTGCATCTTTTCTATTTAGAAAATTACCAGTAGATATCTCTACATTCCTAAAAATACAGTTGCATGGATATGTGCTATCTGTTTGAGAAGATGAGGTTTGTGTAAAAAGGTTTGCACTTTTCATGTAGAAAGTTGGCAAAGTATAATTGTGAGTGCTTGACTTCTGAATGAATGTGTGTGACAGAGATGGAATGATATAAACATAAGGAAAATAGGGCAAAAAGCGAGCTGTGTATTTGTTGTCGGTAAGATTTTAACAATTAGGGTATGCCAGAATAGTTTTTAAAAGCTGAGTGCTGGTAAGAAAAGGAGCACTAACACTTTAAAAGTTTTTTTTTAATATGGAAAACTAGGCAATGTTCAAAAAACAATGGAAAGGCATTCCATTTTTTAAGGAGGTGTTATCTGATAGATTAAAAGAATTCATTCTAACTTACTTTCCAATTTTTCTTCATGTGTAAAGAAGTTTTAAATGTGTCAAAATTGCTTTCATATGACATAATGGGAGCAATGTGGTTACAAAAGCATTGTCTGGATTAATGCTAGCTTCAAGTAGGAACAAATATATTTGTTTTGATGGCAGTTGAAGGTAAATATGTATTTGGGTGAATCAGTGTTTGTGGACATGGCTATGAATGATAGGCATTCATTCATGGTGGATCTTCTTCTTGCACACTCTGAATATCTTATTTCAGGATGCAATGAAGATTTTGTTTTTTTGTAGTAATATCTCCTAAATATCTGCTTTCACTACAATTGCTATACAGATTTTTTTCTACTATTTGACTTCCAGAGGCAATAAAATAGGGGTAAAATTCGTATAATATTGAAAGACAATGGTTTTACATATCCTTGAGGTCCAATTTTAAAAGGGCCATGCGTGTAAAAAAATGGGGGTTACATGTATGGCTGGGCCTTCTGCGCATCGCGCGCATTTTAGAACGGGCCTGGCCATGCGCATAACTCCTGTTGCGTGCCATAAATGCTGGGCCCTGCAAAAGGGGCAGGCTTGGGGGGGGGGGGCATAGGCCGGTACAGTGCCATTAGCCAGCCGGCGCGTGGAGATTATGACTGGTCCCGGGGAGTGATAAGTATTAAAATAAAAAAAATTAGGGATAGGTAGGGTTAGGTTAGGGGTCAGGGAGGAAGAGGTAGGAAGGGTAGGGTTAGGGATAGGAAAGTTCCCTCCCAGTCCGCTCCTTAATTGGAGCGGACTGGTAGGGAACTGGGGGAGGCCCGATTGCATCGCAGCGCGTATTTTGGTAAAATTCCCCCCAAGCATGTGCTTGCGTGCATCTTAAATTCGACCTCTTATTGAATAAAGTAGTGTAGATGCCATGCTAATCTACTTAGAGAAATAATGGTTAGCAAACAAGTTGCAGGTATTATATCTTTTTATTGGACTAACTCAAAATATTTGTGACCAGCTTTTGAGAGCTATGCTCCCTTCATCAGCTCAGTGCAGAATGAACTAAATGGGGGAGTGGGCAGGGCTAACAAATCAGTACAGAAGGGAGATATACCCATCTTTCACTAGTCTTGATGTCATGCCTTGAGGGATGCCTTTGTTGTCATAGTTATGGTGCTCCTTCTCTTTTGTTGTCTTTATTTTCTGTACATATTAGGTATATTTTGCTTCTTGTTACTTAATGTTTTCTAGGATGTTAGTTGGAAGTTGTCTTGTCTATGCAGTCTCCTTGAAGTAAGGACGGCTACAGTCATCTCAATGTGGAATAGTTCCCACCATATTTTTCTAGCTTTAAATAGAAAAAGGTGAGCTACAGATAATATTATCCAAATATCAGAGGTTGCTTTACAATTATGTTATGTATGGTGATATGTTTTCAAAGCTCTAAAGAGTTATAAAGTAAAGTAAAAAAAAATAGGGAAAGGGGGTTGAAGTGATGTGCTTGCAAAGGGATGAGAAAACTGGGGAGAAAAGCAGCAAAATTTACAACTACAGAAAGACTATAGACAGATGTAGTAAAGTTTGCCTAATTTTGTATGCATTTAGGAAAGGGTATACATTAAGGGTGATTTTCAAAAGCATGTACATACATAAAACTGGGTTTTCCATGTGAATATGCACTTTACCCATGTAAGTGGGCTTTTGAAAATTGCTAGAATATTATGCCATTGAATTGTCCATAGGATTTACTCATGTAATTACACTTTATTTAAGTAAATGGCATTTGAAAATTACTATGATAGTGTGTTAAATCTATTCGTGTGACTCCATTGAAAATTCCGTTGTTTTTTTCTACTGGGACTGCTAGGCAAATGAGCCAGGTAGGAAAATGGTGTGTGTAATTTTCTGCAAAGCTTTTCCCAAAATCTTTAACTACACCTCAAAGGCTTGGCAAAATCTTGTTTGCAAAGCTATTTTCACACAAAGTTTTACTATGCACTTATAGCTAATGAGCTGCTTTGTATAATTTCGCATCACAGCAATTCATCAACTATGAAATAAAGATTCACAAGAGAAAAACTGTGCATACAGTTCAGCTCTTTATTTTAATGTTATGCATGAGTGATAAAAATATTTCTATTAAGTTTCTCTGAGGTCCATATTAAAAAGATTTGTCTGGCTAACTTTGGGAGTTAGCAGGATAAATCTGCAAGGTTAAAAATATCACCCCGCAGAATGGTTACATTTTGACTGGGCAAACCATTGCCCAAACAAAATTTACCAATATAGGAAGAGGCAAAGTTGGAGGTGTTACCAAGGCAAGATTATACTTTAATTAGACAATGCTGAATATCAGCACTGTTTGGCTAAAGTTAGCTATATAAGTCTGATCATGTCAAATGCCTGTTCTAAAGTTACCTGGACAACTTGATCTGAGTAACTTTACTCAGGCATATTCAGCAGTTGAATATCCAGGTAAAATTACTTACCTTCTCACTCACCAGACCACTGAATATCTACTTTCCTGTTTTTGTTTCAAAATGTTTGATAATTATAATATAGCATGTCTTATGTTCTTGGGCAGTTTTGAAGTTCCCTTTCAGTATCCTGATCACAACTACATCACTGTCATAGTCTGGCCTAGAAAAATATTCCCCCTACAAATGTTACCTTGCTGTTCTCTGTAATGTTATCTTGTGTCTGTGAAGAAGACACCATCACACTTTGAAACAAATACATTGAGACTTAAAAGGAACATTGTTTTACTTACTCATTACCAGGCAAAGTCCTCCTATAGCTATAAATTCTGTTAGTATCCCTCAGTTTTCTTATCTCTCTGAAAACACACCACCCCCAATCCCATCCTTATATTACAGCTAAGATATTAGAAAACAACTTGTTTGTTGGCCTTTACTAATCAAAAATTTGTTCTTGTAACAGAAGTATAGTCCCATGAAAACCTGCCATATCCTCAAAGTAATCTTGAAATTACACTTGTACCCTATTGTAATCCCCTTATTTAAAAGGTTAATTTACTGAAATTTAATAACATCTGACTACAGTTCAATTTTGGGGACAATTCTATTTTTATCTCATCATATTACAACTATCAAGTGTTTATTTACTGGAAACCTGTTGCTAGTAATTGCACCAAATGAACTCACATAGATGTTTAACTTGAAAAAAATAATTATACTATGTATTTTTTTACATTTCCAGACAGTCGAAATATCTCAAAAAAATATTTTTGTAGAGGAAGTGGTAGTTTCGTATCATATTATTCAGTTACCATCCCAGTTACCTACCAATGTTATAATCATTAACTAACCACATCCCTCGTTTTTTTTATATATATGAGTAGAACTAAAAAAATTGTGTAAACTGCAGATTGAAACCGTGAAAACTCAATTCAAAATAAATACTTAAACTGCACAGAGTAAAAACTTTTTTGTACTTAGCTGCACATCGCAGGATGTGTCCTGAAGATTTGTGAAATGCTTATAAGGTGATGCCGGTATTGATTCCTTTACCCCGCTTAACTGAACATCAAAAAAATGTGTCCTAAAGTTTCATAAAACACTTCTAAGATGATTTGGTAGCAATTCCTTTACCCCAACATGGCCCGGTTTTGGATTAAATCCTTCATCAGGGTTCCAAGCTCACCAAATAACAGGAAATTATCCTGCTATTGACATGATGTTCTGTGTACCAGCATTCACAAAATGGTCATCAACGGTTGTGTATTCACGGTGGCCATTTTTAAAAGGCAAAACCATGTGACCAAAAATTGAGATAAGTATCCTAGATATACACCACATGACCATAACCCAAAAGAATGGGTTTAATTCACAGTAATTTCGCCTTTTAAAAATGGCTGCCATGATTACACAACCGTTGATGACCATTTTGTGAACGCTGGTACACGGAACATCATGTCAATAGCAGGATAATTTCCTGTTATTTGGTGAGCTTGGACCCCTGATGAAGGATTTAATCTGAAACCTGGCCATGTTGGGGTAAAGGATTCGCTATCAAATCATCTTAGAAGTGTTTCACGAATCTTCAGGACACATCTTGCGATGTGCAGCTAAGTACAAAAAAGTTTTTACTCTGTGCAGTTTAAGTATTTATTTTGAATTGAATTTTCATGGTTTCAATCTGCAGTTTACACAATTTTTTGAGTTTTATTCATATATATAAAAAAAATGAGGGATGGTGGTTAGTTAATTATTATAACATTGGTAGGTAACCGGGATGGTACCTGAATAATATGATTTGAAACTACCACTTCCTCTACAAAAATATTTTTGTTGAGACGTTTCGTCTGTCTGGAAATATAAAAAAATAATTAGTATAATTATTTTTTTTTCAAGTTAAACATCTATGTGAGTTAATTTGGTGCAATTTGTTGAGTTTACTCACATTTTGGCAATTTCTTTGTTATGGTGACTGTTGCTAGTAATAGCAGTGGCTATTTTCTAAGTCAACTTAATTAATAGCAGGTAATGAACTTCTCCTCCAAGAACTTATCCAATCCTTTTTTAAACCCATCTACACTAACTGCACTAACCACATCCCCTGGCAACAAATTCCAGAGTTTAATTGTGTGTTGAGTGAAAAAGAACTTTCTCTGATTAGTTTTAAATGTGCCACATGCTAACTTCATGGACTGCCCCCTAGCCCTTCTATTATCCGAAAGAGTAAATAACTGATTCACATTTACCCATTCGAGACCTCTCATGATTTTAAAAACCTTTATCATATCTCCCCTCAGCTGTCTCTTCTCCAAGCTGAACAGTCCTAACCTCTTTAGTCTTTCCTCATAGGGAAGCTGTTCAATCCCCTTTATCATTTTGGTTTTCTGCTTGACCAGCCACCTTCCCTTTGGGTTGTGTCCTCCAGTGCTGGTGGCTGGTAGGTCTTATGAAGGGTAGTGCACAAGTTCAGGGACACTGGAACTGGCAGGCAGTGAGAAGCAAGGGGACAAAAAGGTGCTTGGTCACACTGAACACAAACAGGGATGAGCACCAGCAAGAAAGGGATGGGTAGGTAAGCACAGGCAACATAGGACTACAAACAAACAAGGACTAGACAATGCAGGAACAACAACAAATGACACAAGGGAAATACTCAGACATGAGAGGCCCACAGCTAGGGACATGAGGGAAGGAGAGCCACCAGGAGACCCAACCACAGGACAAGGGCAAGCTAAGATCACACTGGCAAGATAGGCCACTGGGAGGCCTAACCCAGAATAATAGCAAGACAGGGATCATACAAGCAAGGAAAGAAGAAGGTCCACTGGGAGGTCCAAACACAGGACAAGGGCACGTTAGGAGCACACTGGTGAGATAGGCCACTGTGAAGCCTAACCAGAGCAAGAGCAAGGTAAGGACACCCAGGCAAGAAAGGCCATTAGGAGATGTAAACAAAGCAAGAACAATGTAAAGTATACACAAATAAGGTTCAAGAACAAAGATACCAGGCAAAGAACACATGGACAAGGGGCCAAAGGCAGAGAAGAAACTCCATGCTAAAGCAAGGAATAATCTATTAGGGAGGGTTTTATAGGGCTGGTCTTGCTACTTCATGTGGCCTTCAAGGCAGAGGCTAAAGCAGATCCAAAGGGTGGCCTAGCAGCCAGCCTCATTATACCATTTGTATTTTCATAGAATTAAATGCCTAATATTTGGCTACAAAAAATAAATTGTTCCCCTATGGAATGGGCTATTAGGGTTGGAAAAGAATATCAGCCAAAAGGAATAAAACCCTATGGGTTGTAAATGGATCAAAAGAATTAAGTTTTTTATTTATATTCAAGAAATGTGAGCAAGTGAATGAAACGGTTTCATATACATTTTTACAGACAACAGCAGTGAAAACACTGTGCATACATTAATAATAAAATTTACAACGTTCTTTCAGCTGGCTTTTGCCAAATTATTATGGATGAAACCTTTCATATTGATTTAAACTCTTGAAATAACAAAAGGTAAAGTGTATTGCTGTTAATAGCTCTATAATATAATAAAGCTATTGTTTCAAAATACATGTTAATATCAGAATACACGTCTAAATCCTAAGGTAAAGTCTTCAAAATGTAAGTGACCAATCTGAAAAATTTTGCAAAACAGATATTCTGGGTTTGACTTAATCTGAATAAGGATTTGAAGTCCATAATGATTTATCTAGAGTGTAGTGTTGTAGCAATATTGCTAGCTGAATCTGCTTCTGATTCCCTAATCACATAGAAATGCATGCTTCTGAAGTTCAGCAACTGTACACACAGAATGCTGATGCTGATGATAGCTTCCTAATGTCTGAGTTATCTAAAGAAAACTCAGATAGTGGTAATTCTACCAAATACTTGTAATATTCACATGAATTTTTAATTGATTTTCAAACAGTACAACTGTACCATGAATCTACCACATACAATATAAGCCTTAAGCCCACTAGATTTAAGCAATTGTGTCTTTGTAGACTAAAACTATGTAAAATAAAATCTAACTCCCTGGTGTTAGAGGTAGACAGTTTTCTTTCAAATCCTAGGTTTGGTCCTTTATTTTATTCAGCAGTGAAAGCCATGAATACAGAACGAACAACAGCTGTTACAATTCTCAACCATGACTTCTAACGTCAGAGAATTCAAGGTATGAACACAGTACACAGTAATGAAAAGTATCAAAAATGAGTTTACCTCAAAAAAGATAAATAAACAGGTATATTCCACAATACATAAACAGATGTTTGTGCTACAGATAAAATTTGCTGTATACAAAAGATCAGAGTTCCCCATTATCAGCTTATGAGAGAAGCAAGAATACATGAGCCATTTAAATTGTCAGACATTATGCTTTATAAGGTATGCACAGAAGTTCAAGCAATAAATACATACATTAGTTCAAAGCCTTACAATAGCTACGCAAAGCAGATGCAGAAAAGCAGGTTTGCTATTACTAGCAAGCAATGATTTAAGAGTAAAAATTCATGAAATGCATTAAAGCAACATTTTTCTTAGAAAAAAGTCTGGTCGTTTATGGGTCCACCAACATTTTTACATAATATGCACAATTATCAAAATACAGACCAAGCATCTCAGAAAAACCCAAAAAACCTAAAATCTATTTTCAAAGCAATTGCAGTTTTGGAGGTTTTTCTGGTATAATGTGCAAGCAGCTATTTTTTTTTTAATTGTATTTATACAAAACCCATGCAAAACTCTACAGGTATATGCATTCTGTGGCTGAGACTTCCTTTTAAACATTTTGTAACTGAGGTATGCATACTTTAACATTATAGTCTTCGGCCACCTTCTTGGTGTTAAGAGATAATCGGATTTACTTCAAGTCCATCACATCCTCTTAAAACATGCACTGGACCAACCCATTTTTCTCTTTCAGGTTTTCCTTCTTTTACAACTTGAATCTTTCGATTCAAGAAACATTAAAACTTCCGTTGATCATGAGCCAAAGACAAACACAATGAAAAGCAGCAGTTACTGTTACTTTCTCACAATTTATGCAATCTGCCATAATTGTTCTAATTTCTTTTTTTGTGTGTGTGCAGAGGTAGAAGCTTTCAGAAAGCCTTTTGGGTAAGTGGGAAAACCCTTTTGAAAGCCATTACGTCCTTTTATTTGGCGTGATAGATGACTGTGTATATCTTTAAGTCTGTTTGCTGACTTCAGCAAAGAATAAATGATGAGCTTAGTTTGCAAAACCAGCTCCATCATATGGAACTGGCACATATGTTAAGCTCTAGCAGCCACCTTCTGTTTAAAACTGTTTGTAAAGCAATAACCATAATTAGGTTATGAGGTCCCTTGGTTGGGGGAAAAAGTTATCAAGACTTGGCACAGCACATGAAAAGCAACATGTAAAGTTTTTAGGTTTTAAGCAAACATCTGCCTATGCTATTTTCAACTACACCAAAACATATTGTATCATTTTTGGGTTTGGAGTTGTCAAGAAAACCAGCATTCCAACAATTTGGCCTGTGCAAGTCTTCCATAGGGAGTGTATTGTTAGTGTTAATATCCCGTATAAACAGAGGCAGAATTATATGTAACTTTGGTTTGACTGAAAATAAATACCATGGACTACAATTGCTATATCTTTGCTTTCAGTGTAAAAACTCAGTTAGATCACTTTAAATCAATATGAAATTAATTTTTGGCTTTACTAGACCTTTTATGTTTGGTTCCTACTATTTTTTCGTTTAAAACATAATACTAAAAAAATAGTACACAAAAAAGATTACAACCATACAAGACATTCTATCAACATGTAATCACCACAGAAAATGACTGAATGGGAAGTAGAAAAAAAAAACCACATTGTATTATATATAACAATATGCAATCTGCATTTGCATCAAGTACATCATTATTTTGGTCAGTGATCCATACTTTGTTGCTTTCTATCATAATTTCCACTGTAGACTTTGTTCTCACCTTTGTCTTAAATGAAAGCAAATCTTCATTGCATTTAAATGACTTTTGGCCTCAGAAGATTACACTGTGACTCAATTGACTTTTTTTCATATTTGATTCTTTGTATAGGGCTAAATGAAAAGATCCCAGAGGTCATCAGAAAACAGCAGGTAGTTCATGGAAAGGTTCCTTTGTATTAATTAAAGTTACAGAAGGCTGACCTAGGCATGTGGCTGCTTCTGTCAGTGCGCTATTGGCCATTGTTAGAGTTGGCTTTGGTTTGCAGCTGTAGCCTTTGACTGTGTTTGCAGGTAGACAAAGCTTTATCACAAGGAGGTAAAGAGTACAGTTGTAAGATATATGCAGATCTGCAAATGTTTCTATGGCGCTCGCACAGAAAATGTTAGCTTAGGATTGCACTTTACATCTTAACACTAACAGCACAAACTGGAAGCCGAAGGTTTTTAGATGGTTGAAACAGTCTAATTACTGTGGTGGTTAGCAACTAATTTATGTCATTTACAGTTGGTGGCACCAACATAAAAAACTAATGTTCTGTGTTTTTTTTAAATTCAGCTAGTTACAAGCAGTGACACTAATTTTTGATAATACTCCTGTGCAAATTAAAAACAATAGCAACAAGTTGAACTTGACCAGCAATTGTTTCTAACATTACAACTACTGTATGCTTGAGATTCACATTTATGAAACTAACACTATTTTTGGCAGTATATGAGGCCATTTGCTTTCTATAGAACATGTATCCTCATATTCAGTCATTTCATGAACGCTTTAAAGCCACATTTTTCAAATGGGCAAACCATTATATAAAGAACAGTTTTTCAAGAAAATCAGTTTTTGTAGTTTAAAAAAAAGAAGAAAACAAGCTATTTGCTTGTTGTTACTGGATTCCAAAGAGCTGGCTTGATAAGTTCCATTAGGTTGGTCTCTTTATCCATGCTTAATAAATAGTCACAGTAAAAATCTGTCAAATATTCATGGTTGTGGAGTGGTTATGAAGGTCAGTAATATGTCCCTTCATCTGAGGTTTCTCAAGTCTCTTCATTCCAGGTCTTCGGATAATGGCTCTTCCTCAATCTCTCTGTCTTCTTCCAATTCTGGGCTATGGTTTGCTGTTGTTACTAAGGACATAGGACAATCTTCATCCTCTGCCATTACTGGTTCTTCCTTGACATGGATTGAATGTCTGGAAAACATTACAGGATAAGAATATTAGTGCAACTATCCAGTTATATTTCCTGAGAATTTTGAGGGGAAATGGCAAGTGAAACAAAACTACCAAATATAT